>NW_024062383.1:0-203145 GCF_006381635.1 Hibiscus syriacus
ATCCTTGACCAACATGATCGATTTTAACACCCTCACAGTTACCCATGAGTAAAGCATTGGCACCTGTGTAAATTGTACCTGTTCAAACACAGACAAGTCATTTGAGACATATGTGTAGCACCCGTATCAGGATACCAAACAGTCTAATGAGCATCAACCAGCAAGATGAACTAGAGAAACATCTAAGTTTAAAACTATCGGGCCTGAGGAAGCAAATGATTAATGCCCAGAAGAACCAAACTGAGTTATTCGACAAATCCCTGGAGTAAACACCATTTAAATACGAGAAACTGATAATAACCTGAAGCATGGGGAACAACAGTCATTCCTGGTAAACCAGAACCATTCGAAGTAAAAATCGGTGGTTTTGAATAAGGAACAAACGGTGGGGAACATACGAGAAAGGATAACTGTATGAGAAAAACACTTGTCCTCCAGATCGTTGTTAACAGGTTCAGTCGATCAAATTGTTTCTTTGAATCACCAGTTAGATCCTCACCTCTATCACACAGTAAAGTCACGATCAAAACGATGATAACACCTTTGTACCACATGGCTAACTTACCACACAATTAGCATTGAGGCCTGTTTGAACTCCGTCCTCGACCTCGACCACGATAACCACCACCTTGTTGATCTCGAGTCTAACCGAATGCAGTTGTGATGCATTATTTTCTTTAACATCCAATACAACATTATTACTTCCTTGTAAGCAAGCCAAGTTAACCGAACGCCTTCATTCAAAAGATTTTCTGCCGAGCCTCACAGTCCAACAAATATCAGTTAGAACTTCCAAAGACAGGTTCTCATGAGACGCAATGGCAATGATTGACTCAAACTCCATCGATAGACTACAGAACAACGTTCACATGCTCCTTCTTAGTGACACACTACCTATGCATTAAGTAAATCACAAGTAGATTAATCTTGCATCACTAATAGTCATACCATACTTCCTTTGAGAATGTAAACTATGCCTGAGAGATGAAATCTTGGCAGCAGATCGAGCACCAAACAACCGAGAGACAGCGACCAAATGGAAGAAGTCGTGTCACTCATTTGGGTTGACATCGTATGCAATGAAGCGATGAAGAAATAAGTGTCACTCATCGTTATCTTAAAAGCTTTCATTGCTGAGAGCTTCTGGATTAGAAACTTTATTTCTCCCGATGCCGATAATTATCATCCTGCCAATTAGTCTCTCACATTCCGAAATTACATAGCTTTACAGACTGTGGCTTCTGTCACTAATAGTGATGAAGATTACAGCAAAGCCTTGGGGGAGCCTCTATTTTGTCTGATACGTGAAGCTCTTTACTCCAGTAACAAAACAGGCAAAGTGACTGAAGCTCAAGAGCTCAAACTGAACCTAATATTTGTCGAATGAGAATGTAATTGAAGGCATACAAGACAACACACATGATGGAACCGATGGTTCACGCTAATGACCCTTCTGGTGGATATCCACCGAAGAAGGCACAAGACAGAGAGAGAAAGCTTTTGGCGAAATTGAGGAAGAAGAAATGAGAGACTACATGCCTGGATGAGGTCATTACAGCTGCAAATCAACTTTCAAACAATAAATTTGCGGATTCAAATGGCGTAAATGCTAAACAAAAGAGTCCTATTCGCCCATAGGTGGAAGAAGCTCTAGGAACATTGGAGAAGGCCATTTCAATAGTACAGAGATATGGATTTAATGCCCAAAGGAGATCATCTAGTTTCTCTGATACAGAAACTCCAAGTTTCGAAGAGGGTTTTGTCAAAGACCCAACTTGTGCTGTGGAATGTTCCTTTAAAAGCTGAGGGTGCTGTCAAAAAGTTCGCAGAGAACCTCGAGATGACTTTGGATGACTCCAAGAATAGCAATGACATTAATGACACAAGGTAATATAAGATATTTACACATGATCTTTCACCTTCCCCATCATTCAACAGTTTTCATGTCAATCCAAATTACACCTGCAAATGATGGGTTTTACGGTCTACGAATGTACTTGCAGGTCAGCAAGATTGAATTCTTTGTCAAAGGAAGTAAACCATACCAAAGTAGTACCTACATCACCTCACAAATGTAATACCAGCAGAGACTACCAGGTTGGTTTGAATCATCATGAAAATGGAACCAACAAACAAATAGGTTACATGAAAGGGTGTAAATGATGTTGAGAAGCTGAGTAAATGGAGGAAGCATAGGTTCTGTTGCTTTGGCTTCTATTCAGGGTAGATTGATGATGCCACAACCCAGGAAGAAGAAGACCTCTTCTGGATGAAAGCAAGGCGCTTCATTTTCCACCTTGAGCATCATTAAACACTTCTTGAGTGGATTTTGTAACATCTTATACAAAAAACTCCTATTTTTCTGTAACGTCAATTAATAATAATTCTATAGAATATGTTGTAACTTGTAGCCTTAAATAAGTTTAAACAATAAATTTCCTTATGGCAGTGATGGCACATTTCTGCATATTTCTGTGCTTGATTTTGGTTTAATAAAAATCAATTTATCCCCCTATGATTTGGAGAAAGGTTAACTTTTATGTGATATGAATAAATTATGGATTTAGTTCTTGAATTTAATTATTTTTTTTTTGTATTTTTTAGATTTTGAAATTTTTGTTTTGATCTAAACAATAAGATGTGAAATCTGTTAAATTAAATTTTATCATTAGTCTTTATATTCGACTTTAATTTTAGAATTTAGTTCATGTTCTTCAATTTGATAATTTGAAGTCATGTAATTTATCTATATTGCTTCTATATATGTTATTTGAGTAAGAATTGAAATTTTAATATTTGAAAATTATAAAGATTAAATTTGACTAAATTACAGTATATGGACTAAATCTACAACATATGTGTGCATGCATGTATTAACCATGGAATTTGACCTTCGGAAAATGTCCAATTACCTCCAAAATTTTATTTATTAATTGAATTTTAAATAAAAATGAATTCACCCTTTATTATGAGTTGTGTACAATGCTTTCTCATATCTATTATATTTTTATGTAGGGTTTTGAAACTTTAGTTGCATAATGCATTTTAATGTTCGAAAAAAGGTCTTGTCGACCGCTAAACGTTACACGGACAGATGTCATAGTCCCCTTTCGAAACGGATAGATTATTCTTAGCAGAAGCCATGCATGTTTGCTAATCGAAAATATATATTTCGTAGAATACATGCTTTGGGGTTGAGTATAGAACAGAAGGAAGGGATTCTAAATGTTAAAAAAATAGTTAGTCTTTCCATTTAGCTATCAATTTACTTAGTAAGCTATGCTGGGCTTCCTCAATAACGTTTGGTTCAACATAGTTGCATTGTATTTATTTTAAAGCTACATGAGATCAATAAGATCCAGAAAATGAGAGCCCAAGCAATCGCTCAAGGTTCTCCCCACACAAAATGAGAGCCCAAGCAATCGCTCAAGGTTCTCCCCATATTAGCTGGTTCTATATTTGAACCCCAAATTCTCTCAAGATTATTAAAAAATTTATTGTGTCTCTATTATCCATAATTGTTGCCATCCATTGAACAAACTTGGTATCTCATGGTGACAACAATCTAATAATCATTAAACTGAGTGATCATTTTTATAAATAATTAATTGAGAAAAGAACATCAAAACTTATCAAAGGCTTGAAGAACAACTTAATTTTGCTTGCTCTGAATCATGGCTTCATGCAACTGCTCATAATAATATTTTCTAGGAAGCTAACCCGAATTGTTAATAAGAAATTCAAAACCCTAATTTAATTAAAAATATATATTATAATGTGAATTGAAATCGAACTAAAAAGATTAGATCAAGAAGAGAAAATTTACATTATCGAAATGTTAAATTGTTAAGAAAATTTGTATAATAGTGCATTTGATCCTTATTAATTACATATTCAGTCAATTCAATCCCAAATCAAATTAATTTAATAGATTTAATAATAATTCTATCGATTCAGACCACATCCTCTTTCTTGACCCACCCATCTTCCTCATTTGTTTAATTGTCTTTCCCTAAAAATCAAAACTTAAAAATCAAAACCTCTTCCCAAAAGGTAAAATCACAAAATTTTAATCATATCATTATCATCCCCATAACCATGATAGATATTCATATTTAATTAGAGGTTTCATGGATATTTTCAAGGCCTAAGCAAGACTCAAAAATAAGCCCTTGTAGAACGAAATTACATATTTACTTGGACAATTATTTATGTATATTAATAAACTATAGAAAATGATTAAATTTTGTCAATTTTCATTGTTTTGTTAAGAAAACACCTGAAATTATCGTATTTGAGATTGTATTTGAGAATAGGTTATAATATGCTCCAAGTCTCTTGTACTCTTTGCACGTTCAGAACGTTGTTTTTATACTTCTATTTTCATGAATTTAGTCTATCTATATTCCGGATTCAAAAATTCAACTGTTGAAAAATATTAAAGTTTTACTATTAAATTTAGGTTCATTAAAAACACCATTTTTTAGTTACATAGATTCCATGTTAATGTTTTATTTATTTCAAAAATATCACTCCAATAAATTTAACAGAAAGCTTTTTATGCTGTTAATAATTGGCCTTTGATTTTTACATTTGAAAAATAAAAGGACTAAATTCAAAGAAATAAAATTAGAGTGACTACATTCCAAATGTATAAAGAGTAAATGGACTTGAAGCATACTTTAACCTTAAAATAATATTTGATGTAACGACGATTGATATTAGGGCCCGAATACTTTCATGAAGAGTCGCTCCTAATTTCCCTGTAAAAT
The DNA here is from genome assembly GCF_006381635.1 of Hibiscus syriacus. Classification (NCBI taxonomy): domain Eukaryota; kingdom Viridiplantae; phylum Streptophyta; class Magnoliopsida; order Malvales; family Malvaceae; genus Hibiscus; species Hibiscus syriacus. The sequence goes on from NW_024062383.1 coordinate 4,773, forward strand.
AATATTTGAGCCAATCATGCATGTCATGTGATGATAAAGAACACAACTTTAATATGGGTTTACAAAATAGATAATGGGTAACCCTTCCCCTTAAAAATCATATATTAATAATATTTAAATATCGATAAATGATGTGTAATTCGTCGTAGAGGCCATAAAATTGTAGGGTGATTTTATTTTGACCAATGAAAAAAATAGCTTATCAAGTTGATCACTGAACTTTTACTTTGGTTTCACTCAAGCCACCGAATGTTTAATTGTTAACGGAATTGCTAACACGATAGTTAAGCAAATTTGTATAATAATGCATATGATCCTTATTAATAATATATTCAATCAAATAAATCTTAAGCCAAATTAATTTAATAGATTTAATAAAAATTTATCAATTTGGACGACATCCTCTTTCTTGACCAACCCATCTTCCTTTTTTTAGTTGTCTTTCCCTAAAAACAAAAACTTAAAAAACAAAACCTCTTCCCAAAAAAAACATAAAAAATTAATCATATTGTTATCATCTCCATCACCGTAGTAGGTATCCATGTAACACCCTAATCTCGAAGATTCTAGTGTCATACAGAATCACCAAAGTGACTAACCTTTTTTTAACCATTTACTTGACATTTAAAATCATTTACACGAGTATCAAAACATAATAATTTACAAAAGCGGAGCTCCTTATTTAAAATCAAATACATAAATAAAATATTACAACTTGACCCAAATACCCATTTTAACCTCTACATGCCCACTAAGTCATCATCAATGTACTCTGGTACTCCGTTGAGACTCCTCTGATGATATTGTTGTCCTATCGCAACCCATCAAACATGTAACTTGTGGATGTAAACATTTGAAAGGTTGAGCTAACAAGCTCAGTGAGTACACATCTACTCTACTATATTTATTGATCAAGTTCACAAACATAAGCATTTGGATCGAATGTAAGCATAAAGGCATTGAACATAACATAAGTCTTCCCTAACTAGTTGTTAAGGCTCAAGTATTTCCTCTAGCCTAAGGAGTATCATAAGTTATATCATTCTCATTATGAATAGTATGGTCATTAACATTCATTTTTACTCGATCCAAGAGTATTTGACACGTGCCGTTTTCACGACAAAATAATTCCTTAATCCCAAAAGAAATATAAAGAAAATATAGAAAGTGGAAAGTAAGGGTCGATCCCACATAGACTCTGCAGTTTCTGATTCAATTATCTTATTGTTTTTGAACGGTAGAGTTTGGATAGGGATAAAATTTAAGGTAAAAAAATAAATAAGAATATAAAAACAAAAGATGAGATAAGAATAAGATAAATAGGGGGTTTGAGATAATTAAAACTGTTTGAAGATAAGATAAAGACAAAGTAGAAAAATAATAATAAATAGAGTAAAATAATAATTGGAGTTTAAAAAGAAGACTTATTGTAAAAAGTAGCCACGTGCTTTCAACTTTGACTCAGTTTCCTCGGATCATCGAAATAGATCTTTACTTCAGGATTCATGTCGGTCACTTGTCTACAAGGACAAATCCTTGTGACTATGCTTTGTATACCGAATACCCAAGTGCAATCTTTAATATCAGTTTGTGAATTGATCTAAGCAACAACAATGTTGTAGATCTAAAAATGTTCAGGTTCGAAAAGATATCGACTTGAATTATGTTGTTTCAACAATAATCGATTCCGATCTCAGTTTCCTCTTAGCAAACAATTTTGCTAAGTGTGTACCCAGGAAGTCGAATGTGCTTCAATAAGTCGATCCTTCCTTCCACGTTAACCATAACAACACCCATACCAACTTCAACTTTTTGGTTCTGAAAATTGTTTTGATTTGAAAATAAGCCCAGAAAATTTGAGAGAGATATCTGAAGCGATTTAAGTGCTTGGAATTGAGCCAGCGCTTTAGCGTTCAGCTTAAAAGAAAATTAGCTAATCATGACCAAAGTCATACTTAGCACCTTTGAAAATAAAAATAAAACAAAGAATAACTTTGAAAAAGAAAAGAAAAACTTTTATTAAAAACTAGAGAAAGAAGAAAAATGATTTCTGAATGTTTTCTGAATGAGGAGATTTGTTTTTAGGCATACCTTGAGACGGTATTTATAGCCTTCAAAATCCTAAAAACAAGGAAAAGATCATTCCTAAAGTAAAGAGATAAGTCCTAATGAAAATACTTAAAACTATTTAAACTAAAACCCTAAATCAAAGATAAGGTAAAATATAATATTTAAACTAATATCCTAAAACATGAGTTTAACTCAAATTCGTATTGCAGAAACGTGCGGCTGATCCATTCGTTCTTCTAGAAGCACTGACTGGACCTTATAGAAGGTGCTGACTCATCACCTCGTCAGATACGTTATGCCTAAAGTCATGCCCACTAATCCAGCTTTGATTCCGAAAATAAATAAAAAAACTGCAGAATTCTGCCCTTTAAGTACATTTTCCAGAATCTAGTGTTCTGCACAGAAAATGAATCAAAACTAACAAATAAGCCACAAAAACCACAATTAAGGAGCAATTTGAAAGCAAAATAATAACCAAATTAAGCACCTACCAAATTCCCCCTCACTTATTCAATGCTTGTCCTCAAGCATTCCTCAATTAACACATCAAAATCAAAAGTTGTCATCTTCAGTTTCAATTTATTCCTCAAACTTCCAATCGAACTAAGTCCATGACAATTGTCGAATTCAAGGTACAATCAAACAAAGACACAACTAAGAAAATTTAAAACAATCAAGATATCCCAATTAATTGCCAACTTCAATGAAACACAACTCAATACCTCACATAGATTCACACATATCCGTTCAAAGTGTTTGGGGTAAATGAAATCGTTCAAACTGGAACTAACCAAAATATTACCATAGGCTTGGAATCCAATCAAGTCTCCACTACTAAAAGTGAACATAATGCAATAATCAAGGGGTCTTTAATATGGGTTGTAACGTGGCTTTGGTATGAGTAGGGGGAAAGACCAAAAAGAAAGGTTTAAAATGCCAAAACAAGAGATCAACATAATTAGGAACAATCCACGAACTAACATGAAGCACAATGAAAAATAAAACAAGGAAAAAGAATAGATGAAAGGTAATTGAAACGATCGATTTTTCCTTCTACTTTTTCTTTTCATTTGAACAAAATGTCTCTCTCTTTTTCCTGTTGTTCAAAACAGTGAACATTGTATTTTTTTACGATTTTTTTCATTTCATTTTTTCGTGGGATAAGAATGATACAAGATCTCAAGTCTCGGCAAGGGTGTGAAAAGAGGGGGGAAATAAAAAAGGCTTCAGGTTTAATTTGGTGAGTTGAAAATCAAACAAAGGGAAATAGACTCAAATTTGGTTCACTAGTGGATATATAAATGGGTAGGCTTTTTGGGTTATCATAGCTGCCCCTATCACATTAAAATATTACGTTCAACATGTAGTCTCGATATGCATTGTGATTACAAGTTCTAGAATATCCTAATTAGTCTGGCACGCTGAAATCAAACAATAAGCAAGAAAGAAAATTATGCTCTTTTAGGCTCGAATCTTACAAGAAAGGTTTATATGCACTGAGTCAAGTTTATCTCTATCAATAAAAGCATGAAATAACTATACTTAACAAAAAACTTATCAGCTATGCAAATATCATCATGCATATTAAGTCCGATCAAAACATGGTCACAATCCAAAAGAAAGCAAGAGTATAAAATGAAATTCAAGAATAGCAACCAATGATCCCAACACATCAATATCAAAATAACTCAATTTCAATCAATCAAACAAGTTAAGGAAAAATTTGAGATGTTATCCTTCCCCCTCACTTAATCCATTTTATCTCAGGGCTTGGAGGCCGATCGGTGAGAAGAAAGGAAAAAAATGGTGAGTGTTGTGTGGATGGATGGAAAAGAGAGAGTGATAGGGCTAGGTCACGTATAATATAGAAAGAAAAGAAGTTTGACTTTAAATCAAACTATAATAAAATAAAAATAAAATATTTGTTGGGTGTTGGTTAGGATATAGTCGGCTAAGTAACATGGGGATTGGGATTGGTTTAAAATTATAAAAGGTATAGATAGTGATAGGTAAAAAGATAAGGTGGGTCCCATCATAAAGTGAAAAGAGTTTGAAACCCACCCAAATTGGAGATGGCAACAGAAGCTTGAAAAATATGGCTATGGGATTTGTTGATCTATGCCAAATAGGGTTGGGCTATACTAACGTGCACATGCTTCTTGTCTCCAGGCATGAGACACTACTCCTTCATTATATATTCGATCGGAATAAAATAAGAAATTTAATGAAAAAAATATCCGAAAAATAAAATATAACAAAAATGGGTTGCCTCGCATGAGCGCTTTTGTTTAACGTCGTTAGCTCGACGACCTGATTTTTTTCAGACTGCGGGTTCCTCTAAATTGATTTCTTCCTTTAGACCAACCGGACATTGTCATAATACGGTTTCAACCTTTGACGGTTAACTTTAAATCTAACTCCTACATTATCTTCAATTTCAATAGCACCATGAGAAAATACTTCGGTTACTTTAAATGGTCCGAGCCATTTTGATATGAGTTTTACTGCAAAAAAGTTTAAATTTACAGTTAAATAACATAACCTATTGACCAACAGAAAAAGTTTTAAAAGAAATTCTACTATCGTGGAATTTTTTGTTTTTTCTTTAAATATCTGAGCACTGTCATAGTCATTTCTTCATATTTCCTCAAGTTATTGAATGTGTAATTTTCGAGCTTTACCAACCGCATCCATGTCCATGTTACACTGTTTATCAGCCCAATAAGCACAATGTTCTAACTCAACCGGTAAATGGCATGGTTTACCAAAAACAAGCCGGTATGGTGACATCCCAATGGGACCTTTATAAGCGGTTCGATATGCCCAATGTGCGTCAGTTAATTTTAAACTCCAGTCCTTTATGTCCGGTTTAATAATTTTTTGAAGAATTTTTTAATTTCCCGATTTGATACTTCGGTCTGTCCATTTTCTATAGATGATAGGTTGTGGCAATTCTTTGAGTCACTCCAAATTTCTTCATCAGTGATTCGATCACTCGGTTTATGAAATGTGTTCCTCTGTCGCTTATTATAGCATGCGGCGTGCCAAACCTAGAAAAATAGTATTTTTCAAAAAAGTTAATTGTGGTTTTAGCATCATTATTCCAGGTAGTGTCGACACCATTTTTCGCCCAGATGGGGAAAGACCGATACCAACGGGGTTTTCTCTTTGAAAATATTTCGAAATGTAGGGAGTCACCAGCAATCATTTAAAGTGCAGTTGGGACACGATGAAAATAAGGTGATTTTAATAAAACGTTTTATTTTTATCAAAATAGCAATTTTTGGGGTCTGCAAAAATCCAGAAATTAGGTTCGGGAGTCGGTTACGCGTGGGGAAGGATTAGCACTCCCACAAGCGCCCAAAAATTGGTACCTAGTTGATTACCCTATATTTAAAATCAAAAATTTTGAGTTTGATATTTATTTAATTTGAAATCATTACGGATGCAAAAAGTTAAAAATGATATTCGTTTATTAAGGCCGATAGCATTCGCCCCTACCACAAACGTGGGAGATTAGCTATTGTGCCTATTTCGAGAATCACCAGTAGTCACCCTCGGAGCATGATTGCGGGAGATATACTATTAATTCCTTAATAAGTGAACATTGCCTTAGATTTAAAAAAACAAAGCAATCAAACAAAATTTTCTTCATCATGATTAAAGTAAAAGTAAATTAAGGCTTTTTCTAGCCTACAGTGTCAAATAATCAAAATTAAAGAACCTAGGGGGACAAACTTAAATGTGTAGGCTCTAATATTAATCCTATTTGATTTTAATAAATTATTGAATCTAATAATCGAGATGGTCCCTTGAACATTTAGGCGAGGGTCAACTCATATTATTCCCTAAATTAAAAGACTATTTTGAAATCTAGTCTAAAATTGAGGCTCTATCATTAATCTTAATTAATTATGTCCAAAAAAAAATTTTAATGCAAATTCAGAGACTAAAGGTCAATATTTAAAAAAGAAAAGTCGATTTCTAAAAGATCTAAAAGCTTAGGACCTAAGTTGATAATTTCTAGAGTTGATGACTAATTAAAAATCTAATTTTTATCTAAATTATTAAACCTAAAGTATTTTTAAAAAATATTAATTATTAATAAATTTTAAAATCGAGTATCGGGCATCTATTGCGAAAACTCGACTTGAATTGCTCCCTAATTAAACTAGAGTGTCGTCCTAATTTCTAAGCTTGATTCGAATATTAATCTAATTTAAAACGAAATATAAGAATTAAAGTTATAAAAAATAATTAATAAACCAAATAAAAAAAATAAAATAACAATAACAATAACAAAATCATAAAAATAGAATAAACATACATTCATAGACTTACTTGCATGAATTTAAAAATACTAAACTAAAATTGAACCTACAAAGGGACTATATTAAAATAAATTGATATTTAAAGCCTAATTCGAAATAAAATAAAACAAACAAATAAATAAAAGGTTAGCCATTAGTAATTAAAGGTTAGAAAGGTTAGTTGTTAGAAAAATCAGCGGTTAGCAGAGTCCGAACTATAATAATGCGGATCATACCCCGGATCGGGTCACCACAAAGCCGAATCAAATATTAGAAATAATAAATAAATAAATAAAAGTTAGAATGCAATAAAATAAAAGTCAGTAGTTAGAAGAGTCCGAACCATAATAATGCGGATCATACCCCAGATTGGGTCACCACAAGGCCGAATGAAATATTAGAAATAATAAATAAATAAATAAATAAATAAAAGTTAGTAGTTAGTAGAGTCTGAACCATAATAATGCAGATCACACCCCAAATCGGGTCACCACAAAGCCGAATCAAATATTAGAAATAATAAATAAATAAAAGTTAGAATGCAATAAAATAAATGCCAGTAGTTAGTAGAGTCTGAACCATAATAATGCGGATCATACCTCGGATCGGGTCACCACAAGGTCGAATCGAATATTAAAAATAATAAATAAAATAAATAAATAACAATAATTAAAGTGCAATAAAATAAAATTTAGTGGTTAATATGCAATAAAATAAAACTTAATAGTTAGAAATAAATAACATATCAGGAAAGTGACCAAATTAAAAGTTAGTAAAATTTGCATGGATATTCGAAATAAATAAAAAATGAGTGACTGAAGTGCAAAAGGACTAGAATACAAGGGGTTATACATGATTTACCCAAAAGCACTAAGCAGATTTCCCCCATTTTTCTTTCTTCTCTACATGACTGCTCCTTTCAGGACCCCAAACCGAATGCCAACCATCGCAAATCGCCCCTCGCACGCCACCACCAGATCGGTGGCCTTCCTCCTCCAATCGGTGGCCTAGACTGTGACCAAATGAGGACCAACTGAATGACTTCACCCCCCCCATTTTTATCCGACCGAGAAGCTCCCAAAGCTTCACACACAACCGACCACCATGCCTAGGAGACGCTTCTCACGTCGGCCACCACGGTGGAAACCATCACACTCTAACCGACACCCTCACTCTCCGATCACCAACTCTGGTGGTTGGGTTCCAAAACCCAATATCAAAACAAAATAGAAAACCCTAAGCTTTACCTAAATCCCAGTTTAGGGTTATTCCCTAAAGTTCAGCCTCCTAGACTGACCACACTGATACCGATGAGGCTTCGACAAGGAACTCGATCGCCCCCGAACACCTAGGTATACCTGAAATAAGCAAGAAAAGAAATAAAATAAAATAAAACTAGAGCTTTTAAACGAGAAAGAGAGAGACCGTTTTATTTTCTTTTTTCCTTAAAAACTGGGGGGCTCTTTTTACATTATGTTTGGCGTTTAAAGCCCCCCATAATTACAAATGGAAAATCATTAGTTTGGTCCCTGAATTTTGTTCCTTATTTTATTTTAGGGAAAAATTAGGGTATTACAGCTGCCCCTCTTTGCTCGTCTGTTATGTAAACAATGATGAAGCAAAGACAAATAATGGCCTAATTTTGTCTAGCTGCGATGTTTGCTTCGTATCTGGAGCTCCATTTTCTTCTGATCGGACGAGTTTTTCTCATTATGAACTCTTCGTTGGGGATGTCAACCTACTTCCTTCTTTGATGAAATCTAGCAAATATGACAATATTAATCCACATCCTTTTGTGATGGAATTGAACATAATGTTAGTGTTGATTTACCTCCTTCTGTGATAGAATCGAGCAAAATGTTGATGTTGATCCAACTCTTTATGCGATGGATTTGAATGAAATGAAAATTTCAATCCACCTCCTTCTGTGATAGAATCAAACGAGATGTCGGTGTTGATCTACCTCCTTCTGTGATAGAATCAAACAAAAAGTTAATGCTGATCCAACTCCATATGCGATGGATTTGAGCAAAATAAAAATGTCGATCCACCTCTTTCTGTGATAGAATCGAATGATCTATCGATGTTGATCTACCTCCTTCTATGATAGAATCGAGCAAAAAGTTGAACAATCTCTTAATTATGAATTCTCTACTGGAAATGTTGATCCACCCCCTTCTGTGATGGATGAACCAAGATTGAACAAGTTCTTCTCATTATGAACTTATTCTCTCTAATCGAATGAGTTCTTCTCATTATGAACCCTTCCATGATAACTGGTTTACCCTCTCTCTGAGAAGTTTTAAACTATAAAAGATTATCATGTGTCAGTGATTTGGTGTTTCAAGTGCCCGAAGGTATTAACCTCAAGGTCTTCGAATTTGTTACGATCCATGAAAGTGGTGGATTGATTCTTTGTTGAAGTTGTGAAATGAATCATTGTTGGCGCTTTCTCAAGCGAGACGAAGTTGGTTTTAAGAAAAACCATATCAAGTGAGATAAAATGTCTTGTTTCAAGCGAAAGTGTCTTAAGGGAAACAAACTTTGTTTCAAAGGAAACATATTCAACGATTTTTGTTTCAAGGGAAATTGTCTCAAGGTAGACAAACTTTGTTTCAAGGGAAACAAAATTTGTTTCAAGGGAAACTGTCTCAAGAGAGACAAAATTCGTTTCAAGGGAAACAGATTCAAAGATTGGTGTTTCAAGGGAAACTGTCTCAAGAGAGACAAAATTCGTTTCAAGGGAAACGATGTCAAACGTTTGTGTTTCAAGAGAAATTTTCTCAAGGGAGACAAAATTTGTTTCAAGGGAAACAGATTCAAAGATTGGTGTTTCAAGAGAAATTGTCTCAAGAGAGCCAAAATTATGTTTCAAGAGAAATAGACTCAGTCTTTTGTTTCGAAGAAACTGTCTCAAGAGAGACAAAATTTGTTTCAAGAGAAAATATCTCAAAGTCTATCAATTTTGTTTCCAGTGAAACAATTTCAGAATATTTATTTTAAAAAAATGTCTCTAGTGAGACGAAACTGTTTTGAAAGAAACAATCTCAAGTGAGATCAACTTTGATTCAAGTGAAACAAATTCGAAATTTGCATCTCAAAGGAAAAATGCCTCAAGTGAGACGAAAATCGTTTTGAAAGAAAGTGCCTCAAGTGAGACGAAATTGTTTTTGAAAGAAAGTGTCTCGAGCGAGATAAAATTGGTTTCGAGGGAAACAATCTCAAAGGCGATGGACAGTCTGCTTGTTCCTGCTTGTTAAGGAAATCATTTTAAAAGATCTGATTGTTCACTTCAAGATGTTGAATCTTCAAAGATACCCCATCATTCATTATTTCTTGCTTCAGCACTAATTCTAAACATGAACTTTATATCTGAGAGCAACATTTCAACTACCAAGATCCACTCTAGAGAGATTGTCTTGTTTGAATAATTATTTTTTTCTTCTTTTATTTTCAAAAGTCTGAAAATATCAAAAATGTTTAATCACATATTTTGAGAAAATATTGCCTTTTTATGGTTTTCACAATTGACACAAATCATAAAACAAGAGTTCATTGGATATCAAAGAATTAATTACATTTTTAATCCTTCAATAAATTATAGCTATTTGACAAGTGTCAAGATCAATGCTATCTTTGAGGTATGTTTAAGTAATGAAAAAATAAAATGTCTCAGGTTATTGTCTTTGGTCTAAGGTATGGTGTTCTGATTTCTTTGATGTTCACAGATCTGATGGAGTAGCTTCTATGCTCGTCTACTGGAAATATTCTTCGACTTCCAGCTCTCATGATCACACTCGGGTTGTGCGATGCCTTATCAAGAGATTTGCGATCACCTTCTATACCACAACTACACCATCTTTATATTCAAGCCGCCTTTTCAAGTTTTCAACTCGAATCCTCCTTTGGTTTTAAAATGTTATTCAAAGTTTACGTCTTGAACCCCCTTTGTTATTTTTCTCTATCATGCATTAAAGATTTTAGAAAACCTTTTTGTAAATAAAAGATTAATCCTGATGTGCGGGATGAAATCTAAAGATAGTCTCTTCTGTTTAAAAATTCATGTATGATTATAAGGGACTTTTAAGGCACGTAATGTACGCTATGGTTCATGGTTATGAAAGAAAGGGATAAAAGGCCCAAAACAAGTGTGTAAGGGTTATTGAACCAAGGATCAACTCATTATGTTGTCTTCAATCTTGTCTTGCTCGATTTGAATCTGCTCATATGAGTCTTTTATTTTCTCTGGATGCTCCATGACCTTCTGGGGAACTGATTCTCAAATGATTGTGCTTGATCAATCTCATGGTTTGAAGTTCGATGCGTGATTTAAGTCGAGGGATTCTTTGTATGTGCTTTTTATCCTTTTTCTTTGCTTTTTCTTTTGTTTTTTCTCTTTGCTTTTTCTTTTCTTAGCTTTTTTATTTACTTTTTTCTTTGCTTTTTCTTTTCTTTTCTTTTTTTCTTTGCTTTTTCTTTCTTTCTTTTCTTTTTTGTTTTTTTCTTAGCTTTGATTTGATCTTCGATCTTTTCATTTGGTTCACCTTTCGGTATCTCATTTGGATTGATGGTTTTCACTCATGCGAGCATATTTCCTCCACCTTGCCCCTAGTGTGGAGGGTGATCCTTGGTTAGGGTTGAATTAGAAGAAAATATCATTCAGGCTCAAATGGGGACATGAGGGAAATATTTTCTCCTTCTTTGAAGGGATAATGAAATAAAGTCGTTCATCATTTTATACACATAAGTCCTTACAGAAGAGGTATCCCTAGGGGGATTGATTTTCAGGATTAATTTTATTCACATGAAAACAATGTAATTAATGCATGGTAGAATTATTTTGAATTAATTTCTTTTTTTCTGCTTTTTTCTTTCATCATGTCTCACTGTTCAGGCTCCCTTTCAGAGAATTGATGTGAGATGCCCCCAAGTTGTGACTTACTGTAGGAGGGTTCATGTTCAAATGAATAATCTTGCACTCAATGTTTTTAGGTTTTATTGGTAGAAAAATATCGGTTTTGCTTCTAAGAAGATGATGGTGACTTTATTGGCTCAATGAAAGGTAAGAGTATGACTTTTTGTATCATGAAAAAGATAAAAGCAATATTTCACAATCTCAAAGAGAGGTAATGTCAAAATTTGGTATTTTGATAGTGACCATGAATTATTTTGGGTAAAAAATCGAGAGATTTTATTTTGGGGTTTTAAACGGGATAAAAAGGGTTTAATCTTGTCATATGTCAAAATCTATAATTCTTGAAGAATTAAAAGAATCTTTAATTCATTTGATATTCGAAGAACTAAAGATTAAAACTCGTTCAATTATTCAACTTTAGAAGATAGCATAAGTTCAATCGTTAAAAGATTAAGCAAATATAAAAGGCAGAACAAAAACAAGTTCAAACAAAACAATGCTCTTAATGCAATTGCAAAATGCCTCTTGGTAAATGCAAAGATCTCTTCTTGATTAGAATGCCCTGCCATTCTTCTACTGTCCATGCCCCTGAATCAATCAGATTATGGATCTTGCGCTTCAGTGCCCCACAATTCTCAATGAGGTGCCTTGATCTTTAGATGGTGATAGCATCACGTCCATATCTTTCAATTCTTTTCTAGGAACGAATGGGGTGACTTCATCTCACCTTAAAACCCTTATCATAAGATTCTCCACGAGTTATTCTCGAGACCCGTGATTAATGCATGTTGGGATGCAATGTATACCATGTAATGTACAATGTGTATATACTAATGCAAAGATGCATATGCAAATGCAAAATGGGTGCGCAAAATGCGAGATACAAATGCAGCAATGAATTGATCAAAATAATTGTTCCTAGAACAATTCTGGAAAAACTGACAATTTCTCGGTATACTGGATAAGTCTTATGAAATCTTATCTCATAATATTCTTATGCTTAGTCACATACATTTAACCAAGTTTACATTATAAATAAAACTTATTAATTATTATCAATCACTATTAAACCTCCTCACTCGAGCCTTGCTTATTCTGAAGTTTAATAGTTGATTTTCGCAACTAGAATCAATATCCCTATGCGAGTAATGATACTACACCTAGGATTATTGAAGCTCATTCAAAGTATCGATATCAATCTATACTTTATTGTTTTTAAGGTATCTCACAGGTAAAAATATTCTCACCTAAGTATTGGTACTAAACCTTGAGTTTCAATACTGTCCTCAAATATCAATACTAAACACAACCTAGGAATCTTTAAACTTTTACTAGATGCATCAAGGGTATTCTATTAATTTTCCTCCCCTAAACTGCATTTTTAATCATTTTACTCTTACGAGTGTTTTACACACTTCTCTATATAAGATAACTTAAATATCTCATTATTCAAAGATTTATTAAATAATTAATCTATAAGAGTATTTTAGTCATTTTACCCATTCAAAGGGTTTTTTGGGCTTTCGCTAAAGCTTAATAGGAAATCACTAATCTCTTACGTCATTTCTTAAAGTCTCATGCTTTCAAAGGTATTTTCATATCATTATAAGACACTATTCTCAACTAGGGACAATATGGCAATTTTACTTCCTCCCTACATACATACTGAACATAATATACATCACATTTATGAAAATCATGAAACATTACGGAGTTCGAGGGGTTCTCACCTTAATTTCTAGAATATTCAAGCTTATTGACTTAATTCGAGCTTCTAGTCTTTTTTCCTCACGAACACGAGCGATCCAAAACATGAACACGACCTCAATTAATTACCCTTGACAATAAAATGTAACTTATTAAAATATATTCAATAATCTAGGGACCCCAATTTCCAAAAATCAAATATTTACAGGGTCAATTAATCACCTAATTACTAAAATTAAGGACTTACTCAAAATAATCTATACTAGAGAACCATGTTTAAAACTATATTGAATGTTGAGGAAAAGGAAGAAACCATACCAAACTTGAAGGACCAATTCTAAAATATCCCTATTTTTATCCATTTCTACATGTCCCGCAAAAATACTTCTTCCTCCAACTTTTTCACTCTCGCAGAAGTACTCCGCAATAAGACTGTAAATGAAACCACACGTGAGTTATCGAATTCGACTCGATCAAGATTCGATAAATATCGATTCGAATAGATTTGAATGGACTTGAACTCGACTCGAGTTATTAACAAGTTGAAACGATCTACTTGAAACTCGACTCGAAAAGTTCACGAACAACTCGAAAATAATAATAATTAATTTTTTAAAATTAAATTATTAATAATATTAATATTTATGTATTGATTTTTTTTAAAATATACGGTACAAAATTTTCATGTACTTAAAGTTTAGGTTTGCGTTCGTGTTCGAGTTTGAGCTTCAAAAGCTTAAGTTTAAGATTTTTTTATTTCGAGCTTTAATTTATGGTTTTAAGTTCAAGTCGAGCATAAAAATTTTAGGTTCACGAGTTTCTGAATAAAGTCGAACTCCATTTCAAATTTTGAGTCGAGTCAAGTTCAATAATACTCGAGTTCAATTCTGCTCGTTTATAACCCTACTCCATAGAACAGCATAAGGTTCTTCGTCGGCCAACCATCGTCGTCACCAACTGTCACCACCAATAGCTATTCTTGACCAAACTTGACAGGTCAAACCTTTTTGGCCCACCAATCATGGATCAAGTCTCCAAATCTCCGAACTCACCGTTAATCGCTGCACATCTAAGCGAACCGTTCGACTCTTTCTAAAGATTTAAATAGCGGTTATAGTCACATTTTCGGTTGAGTTGCATTTATTGTAATTGCAAACATAACGGAAGCTATTGCGATGATTGTGGGTATAGCGATCATACAATAGTGGTATCCGATGATATTACTACCACTATATCGCGTGCGTTATTAAAGGGATAGATCGCTATTTAAATTCCTAACTCCATTAAGCTAAAACCACCTTCGATCTCAATCATCCATCGTTGGATGAAGTCGATGTTGACATATGCTGTTGCCGACGACGGGAGGAGTGTCTCCACCGCACGGATCTCCAAACCAACGTCTGAATCGCCGTGGAGAGAACCCCCAACTCCATCGAACCTCCTTTTTCTAAGTTTTTCCTTGCTTGCTTGCTTGATTTCGTTTTTATTGTTTGCTTGCAGGTGGTTCGCGAGATCAAAGACGGTTGGTTGTTGTCACCGTTCGTCGGAGGCGTTGTTGCCGTCGTTCATCGGCGACTGCTGCCTAGGGGAGGCCAATGCACGATGCTGAAGAACGGGTTATTTGGGGGCTGGTTTGGCCTGGACTGGTTCAACCAGTTTGACTAGGTCATGGGTGGCTGGTCATTTACCTCATCGATCACTATTCCAGCGAACCGAGTTGGCCGGGAAAATGGGTGGCTACTGCTTAGGAGCAAAGAATTTGAGGTTCCAAAACCCAAAAGGGTTCCCATAATTTTGGATACCCACTCCAAGTGTCTCTAATATAAGGACAACCTTAAAAAATAATAAAATGGAACTCTCTATAAGCATCCAAATATATTCTATCTTTTTTTAATATAAAATACCTTAAATTCATAAAACCGAGCACCTAAAAAATATACGTATAAATATAATTATCGATAAAAAAATTCACTTAATTGAACACCTAGTATAAAATAATCCGTAAAAACATCTGATATCATTCCTGAGAATCAAGCCTATAAAAACTCAATTGAATACTTCGATTATCAAAAATCATTTAACATTGATAAAAATAACAATTATTTGAGGAAGTCATACTCGATATAAAATATTTCATAATTGTTAATATCATATTCGAAAATCAGAATCCTCTAAAAATTGATTTGTCATTTTCTCAAATATTGAAACTATTTAATTTATTACAATAAGGATTTACTTGGAAAAAGTCCCACTTGATGTGTTGGATTTGAGTATCAAAATTTAGGTCATCGCAATCAATGTTTAATCGAACTCGTCTTGGATATTTTCGGGACCTTGAGCGAAACTAAAAAATAGGCCCTTATAGAATGAAAGTATATCAATAGGTCTATAACTTTGGACAACTAATTTAATATTAGATTAATTATTGAAAATATTACTGCAAAATCGAGACGTTAGCACTGACAGGACAATACAATAAAAATAGCATAAAAGAATTATCAACAAACTATGTTGTGGTGAATCACTGCCTTAGGAGTAAATTCGTCCCGATTAGTATAACCGCTACAATGGACGACGCCCTCCGAGGTTAACACAATGTTTCCAAAGCTCATACACTCGAAGCTTGGAAATGCACAAGGTGTTACTGCTCCTCTCAATACAAACTTTGAACAGAATAGAGAAATGAAAGAAAACCGTAGAGAGAAATTGATTTTCGGATGAATGTAAAAGTTGAGAGAAAGTTGATATTTAGGAGGCTAGTCTTCAAGCATAAAACATGTAAGCTGTAAATCCGACTGGAATTTCACGGTAATAAACGCTAATATAAAAATATATTCACTTAAAAATACAATAAATAACTTTTTTATATTTTTTTTAAAAATATTTCTTCAAACATTTTTTATATAATACTTAAACTATTCATAATACTCAAAAACAAAATATGAAGCTAATGCATACTTAATCATGTTTGAGTCCATTACAATTAGTAAGAATGTCAACCAAAGTGACACTTAGCCCACAAGACATTTTTCCAAACATCAACATAGGAATCCCATAATCTATATTAATAAAATAAAATATTATTCTCTAAAATAATTATAGTAATAATAATATAAGACATCATTTTTCATTACTTATTGCAAAATAAAAATATTTTACAAAATTTATAATAATATTTTCATTTAAATTCTAAAATCGTCCTTAAAAGAAAATTATTTTTTAAATTTGGCCCTTGAGTTAGCGGGAACGAATTTTAGTTGTAAATCAAGTAACCATTTTTTAAATGTGAAATAACCATTTATTTTATTTCAATATACATTTTCTGAAGTTAATAAAATGAAGTGACTGGTGCAGTGCCGGTCCAATAACTCGGGGAGGCGGGGGGACCCCGAAAAAAGGAACCAATAAAATAAATAGAGATATGTAAGGTACCAAGTAAGGATTTTCAATCGGAAAATTCGAATCAAATTAATTAAAATTATTAATCGAACAAAGTTTGGCTAATTTGATCAGTTTTTTAATTAATCCAAATTTTTATAATTTTTTAATTAGATTAAATTGGGTTTAATAGAAATATATTTTTGTTAAAATTTAATTGGATCTTGAAGGTTTGATGGGTGATTCTATTGTGTGGCACCTAAAATACAAGTAAAAAAGACATGACTAATTTCACCGATTACCGATAAAACAAAAAATTCAATAAGGACCCACCTAAATTGTTACATATTTTGATAACCTTTTCGATTGCAACTTAAAATGTTACATGAATTTTAAAATTAGTTCAAACTTAAAATTAAGGGTATTACTTTAGGTTGTAACGAAAATATTATCTATTTTAAATAATATATTATGATTTCGGTAACATTTTAGGTTGTTACCCAAAATGTTACAGAGAGCAACCTAAAATATTAAATGTTTTGATAACATTACCAATTCCAACCTAAAATGTTATCTGAGCTTTTAAATTATAGGAAACCTAAAATGTTATATTTTTTTAACATTTTCGATTGTAACATAAAATGTTACGTGAATTTCTAAACTAATTCGAACTTAATTTGGAGGTTTACATTTTAGGTTACAACCACAAATACTATTCATTTTACATACTTTGTTATGATTTTGGGTTACAACCTAAAATGTTAACCCAAACAACCTAAAATCCTACACGTTTGGATAAAATTTCCGGTTGCAACCTAAAATATTACGTGAGTTTTAAATTGATTCAAACTTAATTTGAAGGTAACATTTTAGGTTCAACCGGAAATGTTACCCCTTTTACATTCTTTGTTATGATTTTGCATAACATTTTAGATTGCAACCTAAAATGTTAAATGTTTTCCTAACATTTTCGGTTGTAGCTTAAAATGTTACGTGAGTTTCTAAATTGATTCGATCTTAATTTGAAGGGTAATATTTTAGGTTACAACCAGAAATATTACCCATTTTACATACTTTGTTACGATTTAGGTAATATTTTAGGTTCCTACCATAAAAGTTACCCCCTTTAATACTTTGTTATTTTTAAATTTTAGAATTTCAAATTCAACCATAGAAGTTAACAATTAAATCTATTAAGTTCAATTATATTATTAGTTTTTAGTGATATAATTTGTATGTTAAGTTAATGTTACTCAATTTTAATTTTTATTAATTGATTCTTATAATTTATTCATATTAAGTTCAAATTATAGTACTAGACTTTACCATATAAATACTTAAACTACACATAACTCTTAAATTTCTAAATTAAAGGTTAAAGGATATTTAAGTGAGTTCGAAGTATAATTTATGAAAATATTACAATAATAAGAATGTTATGTTCTAATACTTTGAGGGTAACATTTTAGGTTCCAATCGAAAATGTTACCTCTTTTACATATTTTGTTATGATTTGAGTAATATTTTAGGATTCAACAGTAAAAGTTGACCCTTAATATTTTGTTATGATTTAAGATAATGTTTTAGCTTGAAATCTAAAATGTTACTTTTTCAAACCTAAATGTAATATATCTTGGGAACATTTCCGGTTTCAGTATAAAATGTTAAATGAATTTTTAAATTGATTCAAACGTAGCCTTGAGTTTCGAAACTCGATTTTGAAACTTTAATTTGAAAATACCTTCGCAATACCAAATTTCGATACTTATGTTCAGCGTATCGAAACTTATAAGGTGACTTAATTCTGGAAAATCATTGGAAGTTCCAAGTTTCAAAACTTATTCTCTGATGTTCAAAATATAAATTGATTTGAAGAAATTTAACTAAAAATGGAGAGAATTTGAAGAGGTTTTGGGAGAAAAAGAAAAAATATGATATATTTTTTTTTTGTGTTTAAGCGTCTCAGATCGACTATATTTCGTAACTGAAAAATTGTCTCTTTTAATACTTTTTTTTATAATTTAATCATTGTTTTAGGTTCCAACCTAAAATGTTCTATATTTTTGTAACAATTTCAGTTGCAACCTAAAATGTTACATGAGTTTCGAAATTGATTCAAACTTAAAATTGATGATAACATTTTAGGTTACAATCGAAAAAGTTATCACTGTTACATACTTTGTTATGATCAATATAATATTTTAGGTTGAAACTTAAAATATTATATATTTTAGTAACATTTCTAGTTGCAACTTAAAATGTTAAAGGTGATTTAATACTTATTTCATGAGTATCGGTACTAATAACTAAGTAATGATACTTATCAAGACCTAATATTTCTTGGTTTCAAAATAACAATTACATCCGACGGTAACTATAATTTTTTTTTCAAATAATCAATCTAACTATCGACACATATCCGTCATTTTTTAACCTTAAATACATCCAGCGATTTAATACTTATTTTATGAGTATCGTTACTTGTAACTGAGTAATGATACTTTTCGAGAACTAATATTTCTTGGTTTCAAAAAAAATTACATCCAACGATAACTATTATTATTATTTTTCAAATAATCAATCTAACTATTGAAATATATATGTTATTTTTTAGCCTTAAATTAAGTTGTTGCCTTTTAGACTCTCCAAGTTTAATATAGTGTAGTTAAAATGTAGTTAGGTTATATATATATATATATATATGGATAGGATCATGTTATATAATGTAAAATTCTTTTAGTTTTACAGAAATTTAGGACCGTTAGAATAATGAAAATAAATTGTTAAGATTAATAGTAGGAAAGAGAATATATTCACCAGAAAAAAATAAATCAATCTCAGTCATCTATTTTCACTCATCCAATAGTTCTAAATTTATGTAAAACTAAAGAGTTTTACATTGTGTAACTGAATCCTAACCTATATATACATATAAATGGTTAATTTGATTAATTAATCAATTTTGAATTGAATTACCTTATATCTAAATTTAAAAAAAAATAACTATTAACCGATTCAATATTTAATTATCTAACCAATTAATCAAACTAAATTTTGATTCGATTGATTAATTCGATTAAACCGAGTAATGAACGCACCCCTATCACCAACACTAACGTTGTAATAACTAATAGAGAAAATAACCTCAGTGACCGAAAATGCCTTATAATATACGATTTTAACCAACTTTTTTTTGATTTGCCAAAATGACCAACTAAATCGCAATGCGATCGATAATTCGCAACGCGATCTCCGGTATCGCAAATCAGTTTCTAGATTCGCAACGCGATTCTGACTATCGCAACGCGATTCTGACTATCGCATTGCGATTTTTTAAATTCGCGTTGCGATTTTCCGACTATCGCAATGCGATTATGACTATCGCAACGCGATTCTGACTATCGCAACGAGATTCTGACTATCGCAATGCGATTCTGACTATCGCAATGCGATGCTGACTATCGCAACGCAATGCGATTTTCAAAGTACCATTATTATCGCAACACGTATTTTTTTCAAATACCAAACACGAATATTAATATATCAGAACACTGAACCGTCCACAGTATATCCCGTAATCGTAACTCATAACCTAAAACCCTAAATCACAACTCAGTCTCATCTCCATCTCTCACTCTCTAAGGCGACATCCGTCCCCATCTCCGACAAAATCAGTCCCCATCTCCGGCGAAATCCGTCTATCTCCATCTCTCAGAGCCACCCTCACAATCATTCACGGTCAGAAATGGAAAATCAACCAAATCAACCACCGAGGGTTAGTTTTTTTAATTATTTTTAATTTAAAATTTTTGCATTATTATTAGGTTTTTCATATTCAAATTGATGATAAGTTTACTGGTAATTTCAATAATAGATTAACCATTTCATTTAGATTGCTTATTAAATTCATTCAATTGCTGCCAATACTGCTAAACTGTTTAGTCTTTAAACCTTGTGAATTTAGTATTTGTCTTTGTTTTGTCTTTTGGTTGAAGTAATGCAATCCATTCAAGTTTCAATTTTAGTATTTGAAACCGAGAATCGCAACGCGAAATGAAAATCACAACGACAGAATCGCAATACGATTTTAGTTTCGTGTTGCGATTTTCATTTCGCGTTGCGATAGTCAAATTCGCGTTGCGATAGTCATTTTCGTGTTGCGATTTTAAGTTTCAAAAACTATTCTTCTTCTACAAATTGAAACTTGAATGAATTGCATTACTTCAACAAAAAACAAAGACAAATACTAAATTCACAGTGTTGCAAATTTAAGTTTGAAGAATAAACTACTACTCTTTATGTTTATTGTTCTTGGTATATCTTCACAGTGTAGTTTTTAGTATATCTAACTTGGTATGTTTATTGTTTTTGTAGAACTTTTATTCGTCCCTATTGACCTTAAGAAATAAAGTAAGCCTGGCCAAAACAATTGCGTTGAAGCTTTCACCTGCACAAAGAAAAATATTTGAGGATACTTGCTTCGGGCCATGGCTGAAAGTACAACATCCGGGTGGAGATGCTATGTTGACCCATCTGTTTCTTCAAACCATGACTAGCGATCTACCAGAGACTATACAATGTCGTGATGAAGAGATATGGTTTGATTTTCCACCGGCATATACGTGTTTTGGGCAGGAGGAGTTTTGCTTAATCACCGGTCTACGCTTTGAACACGATGATGTAGGTCGGTACACTAGACATATTACCCGCCTATCATGGTTATCCCGGGTTTTTCTTGAGCTGTCAATGGAGAAGCCGAATTTACACGTGGAAGACTTGACGAGATTATTGAATAAGAAAGATGGTTTTACTCGGACGGATGACGTCGATGTTGTCCGAGTATGCCTTCTAATACTTTTGCATGTCGGATTTTTAGGCAGAGAGGCCAGACAACCTATTCCTAATGATCTAATTAAATTGGTAGATGACCTAAATGCATGGAACATGTTTCTGTGGGGTTCGTATCTATGGAAAGCTACATGGAATAAGTTGTCGTCTGCCTTTGATGATCGAAAAAGTTTGTCTGGCGATGGTTCCAAATACACTTTGTCAGGCTTTATTTGGGCCTTTAAGGTAAGAATTTTTATATAATGTTTCCAAAATTATAATTAATTATTTAACAATTACTAATGTTTGTTATTATATTGTTTGTAGATTTGGATATTTGAGGCCTTTCCCGCCATGCAGACATATGCATTAAAAACTTCTAATGATATTCCTAGGGCTATTTCCTGGAAGAGGAAACGAACCTTGCAGCAATGGGAATATTTACTACCGTATACGACAATAAATAATGTAAGTTAACACAAATACTACCATATGTTTATAAACAAGTTATTACTAGTACACGTTTAACTTTGTTTGAGCTTTTATATTATTAGGAGGCCAACACTCCATTACAGAGGCTGACACCCACGGAAGCTGAGCTTGCCACT
This sequence comes from Hibiscus syriacus, assembly GCF_006381635.1. Classification (NCBI taxonomy): domain Eukaryota; kingdom Viridiplantae; phylum Streptophyta; class Magnoliopsida; order Malvales; family Malvaceae; genus Hibiscus; species Hibiscus syriacus. The sequence goes on from NW_024062383.1 coordinate 26,588, forward strand.
GATTGGTGGCAAGCTAGTAAGCATTTTTTTGATGGCACGGATGATGAACAGCCTCCACTTCGAGAGCCATCACCTTACCCAGAGCCATCACCTGATCGACCCGACTATACACCTCCCCAACGAGAGCCATCACCTATTATGTCACATCATCGAGCCTCTTCTCCACCATCACCTCATGATAGGCGACCGGCAAATATGCCACGACGTTTATCTCCCTGTTCTCTACCTCCACGGGATGAGTTAGGGGAGTTACGTGATGAGGTCAATGCCTTGCGTGAGGAGGTCGATACTTTACGCGATGACAATGGTGCATGGCGTGTTGAGGTGTCTACTTTACGTGGTGAGGTAGCCGCTCTACGTGAGATAGTAGCATCGTTGCAAAATGATGTTCATACTCTACGCAACGAGGTAAGTTTAATATTTTTCATATTTAACTTGATGATAAATTTACTCGTAATTTCACTTAGATTAACCATTTCACTTAGATTAATCATTTCACTTAGATTGCTTAGTAAATTCATTCGGTTGCTGCCAATACTGCTAAACTGTTTATTCTTTAACCCTGTGAAGTTAGTATTTGTTTTTGGTTGTCTTTTGGTTGAAGTAATGCAATCCATTCAAGTTTCAATTTGCAGAAGAAGAATAGTTTACTTTTGCAACGCGAAAATGACTATCGCAACGCGAATTTGACTATCGCAACGAAAGAATCGCAATGCGAAATGAAAATTGCATTGCGATTCTCTCGTTGCGATAGTCAAATTCGCATTGCGATAGTCATTTTCGCGTTGCGATAGTCATTTTCGCGTTGCAAAAGTAAACTAGTCTTCTTCTGCAAATTGAAACTTGAATGGATTGCTTAGTAAATTCATTCGGTTGCTGCCAATACTGCTAAACTGTTTATTCTTTAACCCTGTGAAGTTAGTATTTGTTTTTTGTTGTCTTTTGGTTGAAGTAATGCAATCCACTCAAGTTTCAATTTGCAGAAGAATGATAGTTTACTTTCGGAATGCGAAAATGACTATCGCAACGCGAAAATGACTATCGCAACGCAAATTTTACTATCGCAACGAAATAATCGCAATGCGAAATGAAAATCGCATTGCGATTCTCTCGTTGCGATAGTCAAATTTGCGTTGCGATAGTCATTTTCGCGTTGCGATAGTCATTCGTGTTGCGATTTTAAGTTTCAGATTCTATTCTTCTTCTGCAAATTGAAACTTGAATGAATTGCATTACTTCAACCAAAGACAAAGACAAATACTAACTTCACAGTGTTGAAAATTTAAGTTTCAAGAATAAACTACTACTCTTTATGTTGTCATTGAACCTGCACTAAACCTATATGTTGTCCTTTTAAATGTTTATATAAGTGATTACTTCTGGAATGTTATCTGATGTATTTTGTGAACAATGATAGAATAATGACTTGGGTGAATACCGTGCAAGTTTGAAATATATTTGTCTTTTTTTTCACTGTTTAATATCATGTCTGTTTATTTACTGATTTATGTATTAATTTATTTTTAGCGGCCCGCTAAGGTGGATGCTCTACGTCGGGTTTTTCTTGCAAGACGGAGTTCACGCATCAGACGGCGTGCATGTGCCATTACGTCTCCGTTCACCCCAATAGTGCGAAGAATCCGTAAGAAAAAGCCCGACTCACATGTCATCGTTCAAGAGGCCTCCCCTATCATTCAAGAGGCCCATATCATCCCTTAAGAGTCCCCTCCCACCGTTCAAGAGGCCACTGTAATCATTGAAGAGGTCCCTCCCAACATTCTAGAGCCCGATTCACACGGCGTAATATATTGAATTATCGAGAAACCCCCTCACGTGCCGGACATGATGGATGACTGTTGGCTTTCATATAAGTTACCGGCCAGTACCATTCCGGCAGATGAAGTGGAGAGGAAACAACTACCAGAAATAATTCTGGATAATACCCTTTAGGCTAAGACCGCAGTTGATTTTTATCTACATGAGCGGAGCCAAGAGTTTTACGCTGACATATACAAACTCAACGATGATATTCATTTGTTGATTGAACGGTCTTGGTGGGGTGTGTTATTAGGGGTTGAAGACAATGGCTATTTCGATGGGGGGTAAGTCTTATATTTCTTCTTATATTTCATTTTGATTAATTTTTTTTAAATTTATGTAATTCACTAATATATGTCATTTTTTGTAAAACAGCATATTGATGCATGGGTGTCACGTCTTCTAATAATAAGGAAATTGAAGAAAAAAATACGCGATATACAATTATGCCGACGTCTTTTCACGTAGTTCACTTGAAGAATCAACGACAGGAATCATATGTGTTGGCTAATGGACAAGCTAAACTTTATCCTGTATGGTGGGAGGTCGATAAGGTTAGTATTTATTTGTTTAAATATTTTAAAGGTGTACATAAATAAGTGCGCAATTTGAATTATTACATTTCGATGCAGGTGTTTATCCCTGTTTTGGAACGTACTCATTGGCTTCTCGTCGAGCTTCATCTCCCATCACTAAAGACAATAGTATATGACAGCATGATAAATTACATATCATTGTCTGATTTGAGAGATATTATTAAGGGATGGAGCTCTCATTTGGCTAAATTCTTGGATGCGATTAATTATTGGACTTATTCTGGAAACAAGAAGCCAAAGAAGTTCAATGTTACAGTTATCAGAGACGAGACCGCGCCACAACAAACGCCGGAAGCCAGAGGGGATTGTGGTCCTCTCGTATGCATGTGCTTGGAGCGTTTGACGACAGGAAGTACACAGTTTCTACCTCCCACCGATAGAGATAGAGGTGCAGTAGGCTTGTGGTTTTGGCATTTTATGGCTAGAGCGATATATGCGAGACGCTGCCTACCTGCATCCGCGTTATAAAAGTGTCCATAAACAATTTATAAGTCAAATACAAGTGTTGTTAAGTGCCTAGAATTCAATAATAATTTGTTGTTTGTTGGTTTTAGATGTGTAGAAAGTGTTATTTGAGCAAATATTTGGTTTCTGCATGTTAATCCTGAAGTGAGCTGCGTGAAATTGATGTATGGGTGCATAAACAACTGTCTCGGGTACACTTTTCTGATTGTTTAATTGATTCTTAAAAGTTTGATTTGTTTAATTGATGAGGAAAATAAGAATTATTATCATTTTTTGCTTGTTTAATTGATTTATAAAAATTGATTTGTAAAAGTTGATTTGTTTAATATTGATGTGTAAATAATTCTTATTTGTGCTTGTTTAATTGATTGAAATGTAAAAGTTGATTTGTTGATTTCAATCTGCATCATATTGAAGGCAAAAGACCTGTTGGAGGTACACTTTCGCAACGCTAAACCCAAAATCGCAATGCGAAAGACAAAATCACAACGCGAAAGTCAATTCGCGTTGCGATAGTCTAATACGCTTTGCGATTTTCTCGTTGCGATAGTCAAATACCCGTTGCGATAATCAAATTCGCGTTGCGATAGTCAAATTCGCGTTGCGATTTTCTCATTGCGATAGTCAAATAATCGTTGCGATAATCAAATTCGCGTTGCGATAGTCAAATTCGCGTTGCGATTTTTGAGTTGCGATAATCAAATTCGCGTTGCGATAGTCAAATTCGCGTTGCGATATTCAAATGAATGTGTAATAAGTGATAACAATTGAACATATCATAGCAGTGTTCAAACTCAAGTTACTAATACATGCCTAACTGAAAATGTTAAAAGTTTACACATAAAATACACATAATAGTCAAATTCGCGTTGCGATATTCAAATGAATGTATAATAAGTGATAACAACTGAACAGATCATAGCAATGTTCAAACTCAAGTTACTAATACATGCCTAACTGAAAAATGTTAAAAGTTTACACATAATACAACGATTGAATTTAAAAATCACCTAAGTTAATAGTCCCAAAAGGTGAAGCCGGTTGTGATTGGGATTTTGATTTTGATTGCGATTTTGATTGCCTTTTTCTTGACACCATATGAGCTTTGGATTTTGATGAGCATCCATATTTTGGTAGAGGAAAAGATGATTGTGATGGCACTGGTGATCCACATGTCAACCTTGTATGACCACTTTCCTTGCATCGACTACATGTCGATCTCTTCTTCTCTTCACCCTTAGACGGTATACGATCGTGACTTTTTGGTCGGCCAGGTAGCCTTCTGTCCATGGCTGGTGGAAAAACTGTTTGTAAGTCATCTCGGCATAAGTATGTCGATATACTTTTGTAGTATAACAATCCATAGCGTATGTGCTTGAATCATCTTGGTTTAGATGAAGAGCAACTTTTATAACATGCCCACATGGATAACCAGATGTTTGCCATTTCATACAACTACACGTCTTTGAATTTAGATCGACAAGCTCATTTAAGTTATTATCCAGTACTTCAAACAAAGTGTTTGAACATGGTTCAACTCTCCATGACGTTGACTTCACAACACGTTTCGTTATCTTTTTTTCAGTCCATGGTGTAACACGATGTTCCAATGTTCCTGTAAATTTAAATAAATAATACTTAGTAAAATATATGATAAGTTACGAATTTAAATAAATAATACATGCATGGTTTCTTTTCTTGTAGTACCACTATTGAATAGAGGCTCGAAAAAGCTCCATTAACATAGTAATGGGTAATTTCCGGGAATGACGACTTAGAGCGTTGATTGATTCTGCACTATTAGACATCATGAAACCATATCTTGCTCCAAGTTGATGTACTCTTGACCATCTTTCAAACCCGACATCTTCTAGTGTTTGAGCACACTAAGGCAAAACACGTCTTAAACAATTTATATGCTTATTAAAATCCACTTCCCGATAAGCTTTTACAGCCTTCAGTATGTCCATTTGTGATTTTTTATACCAGCAGACCTTGATTTTAGATTTCTATATAAATGAACACCACAAAGTCCATGAAAAGCATCTGGGAAACACCTTCTAACAGCATTGTCAATTGAGTTTTCCCTATCGAATATGATTGTCAGATTGCTAATAGGACCTATGTAATCCCTAAGATGCCCCATAAACCATGTCCATGAATCAGAGGTTTCAGATTTGCCAACCCCGTAAGCTATTGGCAGTATCCCATTGTTAGCATCCATGACTACTGCTAATAAGTTTACTCCAAGGTATCGACCTTTTAAATATGCTCCGTCAACTATAATAACTGGGCGCATTCAAGTAATAAACGAACGAATCTACAAAATCATATACACAAGAAATATAATCATTTAAATGTGAAATGCATGTAACTAAAAAAAATGAGTCAACAAAATTATATTGATTTACTAACCGCAGCACCAATGGCGAAAAACAACAACTCAAAGCGTCCATCTCTATCTGTTTTGATATGAGTTACCGACCCAGGATATTTCAGCTTTAAATTGTGACAATAAGCCGGCAGTTGGGCAAACGATGCTTCTGGCGACCCCCTCAACAATTCCAAGGCATAACATTTGGCTCTCCAAGCTTGAGAATATGAGATACTAATCTTGAACCGAGCATTCATGTCAGTCATAATTTAATGTCCCCGATATACCCTACCATTCAAAAACATTAACTCTGCCAGAAAATCACCCAACACCTTTTTGTTTGCCTGTCTATGGTGCGGAAAAACTTGGGTTCTTGAACATGTATGTTTATCAATAAAAGTCCTAACTTGAAACATTTCGCAATCTTTTATCCTCTTTGCAATCATACGCTATGTACAATTTTTGTCAATCATACACCTTGTTTCGAAAAGATCTTTACTTGATTTGTTAACTTTTAGTTGATAGTCATCTTCCACACATTTCGTATACAAAGCTATCTTCAAGTCTTCATTTGTATCAAAACAATCATCTTTCTTGATACGAATAATTTTTGTGTAACAATCAACTGCTATTTTTACCAACTCTTCTTCCGGTATCTGAAGTAATTCTGGCATATTCCAGTTATACTCCCGTGGCATTTTTTTCGGGGACTTTTCTTCAGGGATTTCTTCTTCTTCTTTTTCTTCTTCAGGGTTATATGAATTACAGAATGGATGTTCAACATGTTCATTCACAGTCGTAACTTCCTCCTCATTATCATCAACAACATCTTCCTCGACAGCAGCTATTTCATCATCAAAATTCGGGTATTGACCAATATCAAAATCATTACACGTAGGGTATGTTTCTTCTTCTGAAACATCATCAAAATCCGAGTATTGACCAAGATCAAAGTCCGGGTATTGACCAAGATCAAATTTCGAATACCGACTAGTACTCACAATTTTTTCTGTTGGCTCACATCGTCTAACTGGTTAATACGAAAACCGGAATTTGGTGCTGAAAGTTGATTGGGATTTGGATTAGGGAAAGGTTGTGAGTTTTGAGATTGTGTTTTGTATTGGAAATGTGGTGAAACAAAATTTTCTTGGTGATGAAATTGTGGTGGAACCATTAAATTTTGAGCACCATAAACTGTGGTTGAAAAACTTAGTTGATTATTACCCGCTACTGACCCAACTTCACTACTTCTAGGTTCAACAACATACAATGTAACATCATCTTGCGAAACACTAATGTAAGCAATGAATCGTTCAACACCTTCATTGTCGGTTAACAAATAAACTTTACCTTTTCTCGGATAAGATAGCCTAAATCCACTTAAGGGCTCTAAATTCAATTTATTTGCAACACGTAACATTAGAGTTTCATAAGTTAACTTTTTTAATGACAGTTTTAGTTGAAGATTCATGGGTAAAGACATATATTGTAAAACACCATGAACATTCTCCCATGACCCTCCAAAACACAAATCTATCCAAACATGATCAACATTAGATGATTTCATTATTGTAAATTAATTTACTAAACAAACGAGCTGTGAAACTAAAACATGTAGCCGGATGGGGAAGGATGTCGTTGGATATAAGAACAGATGTCGCCGGAGAGAGTGATAGATGGAGATGGAATGAGTTGCGATTTAGGGATTTAGGTTATGAGTTGCTTCTGCTGCGTAGTTATATACCCAAAACATTTGTGTTGCGAAACTAAAACCTGTTGCGAATTTGAAATTCAGTGTTGCGACAGTCAGAATCGCGTTGCGATAGTCAGAATCTCGTTGCGATAGTCAGAATCTCGTTGCGATAGTCAGAATCGCGTTGCGATAGTCATAATCGCATTGCGATTTACATATTCGCATTGTGATTTACATATTCGCATTGCGAATTCGGAAAATCACAACGCGAATTTGGAAAATCGCAATGCAATAGTCATAATCTCGTTGCGAATCTGGAAACTGATTTGCGATACCGGAGATCTCGTTGCGAATTATCGATCGCATTGCGATTTAGTTGGTCATTTTAGCAAATCCAAAAAAAGTTGATTAAAATCGTATATTATAAGGCATTTTTTGTCACTGAGGTTATTTTCTCTAACTAATAAGCACTGAAGCATCTGAGTATTCGTTAACTATCTCCAAAATAAATCTGCCTTTCATGGTTTCCTCTTTCCCGGAGGAAAAACAAAGGGGCAGAAAATTCAGTAATATTTTTTCTTTGATTACACAAATTGATTAAAACCCTAATAAACTCATTGTTTTTATCTCATATATGTAAACTTGTCTTAACCAAAAGCCTCAATTCACATGCATATATGTTTCTTCATTTTCCTGGCCTCTGTTTCATTTGGTTTTGATCATTTCCTCGTAATTCATGATATCAAATCATTGTTTGACATTGAACTTTTCAGCTGTGATCTTTTATTTCTATTGGGTTGTTGGAAATGTCCTTCTTCATCTTTCTTTTTATGATTATTGATCATTCCATTTACGAGGGAAGTTTTCTGAGATTAAAGGGTATATCAGAAGCCTTTAAAAGGATGTTTTTTGTGAGTTAATTCTTACCTTTGCTACATTACATTGATCATTCAATCATTGGTATTTGGTTGCATTGTGTTTCCAATTGAAGGTATAGGGGTTGGCTTATATTGCCTAAAAGCTTAGACTCACTCTTAAGGGATAGGAGAAATGGGGCTATAGCCTATAGCATTTGGGTAAATTTCAGAATTTCTTTCCTCTCATAGATGTATAAGAAAAGGTGTGAGAATTAAGAGTTGTTTCAGATGGGAAATATTTGTTTTAAAAATGGCTTCTTTGAATCCATTTGCGGGGGTACATCAGCCGAAGATGCAAAGGAGGCTAAAGAAAAAGAAGTTTCAGCCAATGCAGATGTTGATTCTGAAAGTAAAGAAGAAGAAGCTCCCAATGTTGAAAACAAACCCCCTGAAGAAATAAAGATGGTTAAGGAAGAGACAGAAAGGGAACAAGAAGGCAAGTCTAATGAAGATGTCCAAAGGCAACAATCAAAGCTTCCCCCTCTAAGACTTAGCTCCAAACCAGCAATACAGGTACAGGTTGCTGTGAATACAGAGGAAGAAACTAGGATTGAGCCTAAAAAAGCACAAAAGAAACCCCATAATGTCAGAAGGAAGTCATGCGCTGGACTCAAGATAGACTCAGTGTTAGAAACGAAAACAGGTAATTTGAAGGAATACTACAACTTGGGGACTAAGCTTGGAAATGGTCAGTTTGGGACAACTTTTGTATGTACGGAGAAAGGTACAGGGAAGAAGTTTGCTTGCAAAACTATTGCTAAAAGGAAACTGGAAAGTGATGCTGATGTTGATGATGTGAGGAGGGAAATTCAGATAATGTATCACATGGCAGGACACCCTAATATTGTATCCATTAGAGGGGCTTATTAAGATCCCACTGCAGTTCATCTTGTCATGGATTTGTGCGCAGGGGGTGAACTCTTTGATAGGATTGTTAAGAGAGGCCATTATTCTGAAAGAAAGGCAGCAGAATTAACAAGGAATATACTTGGTGTTGTTGAAGCCTGTCATTCCATGGGAGTAATGCATAGGGCAGGGTTTCAAATCGCGGTCGCGGTCACGTTTTTGGTTATTTCGGATTTACCGTGATTGCGGCCGTCGCAGGTAACTCAGACAGCGGCGAAACCGCTATATCACGGCCGGAATCGCGGTCGCGGACCGTTTTTTAAAACCCTGATCTTAAGCCTGAAAATTTTCTTTTTGTGAATGAGGAAGAGGATTCACCTCTTAAAGTCATTGATTTTGGATTATCAGCATTTTTCAAGCCTGGTATGTTCAAAATTCTTTGCTCTTTTGCCACATTTGTTTTTGTTTTTCTTTTGAGTCATTCGCCATTGCCGTTCTGCTTTGAAACTCAAAGATTAATTTAGCCTTACCTCACCCGAAATTTGTAGTGAACATTTCTAGGTGCATACTTATGTTGAATTCTTAATTTTAAAAGGCGTAAGGTGCACCGAGACGCAAAGGATTCCTGGAACCTAGTAGGTGAGGCGTACACACCCACTAGTTCACTCATGAAGCAATTAATCTCTTCCTAACACTCTATTCCTTCACCATTGCTTGTCCCCTCCTCAAGAGTGAAGGCCTATTTCTACCATTCATAAGACCCATTGCTTGTCCCACAGGTTAATCTATTAGGAAGTTCTTGCAGCCCTGATTTTTCTTGTTGGGTCAAACCAATAGTGTTGACCTGCCTAATCAAGGCTATATAAAGCTAGTTTTGGTTTTACCGCAGCCGACATCCTCTTTCTGTCTATTGATATAGAGCTGGATTCATGCATTATAAAGCTCTTTAACTCCTGTTAATAATGTGGCTCGTGTCTCTACACATCACTGCTGGATTCATGCACTATACGGTAAGAAAATGACCGCAGTCTCCTCACCTGGATCAATGCCTTAACTCCTGCCATTAATGTGGCTCGTGTATTCACACGTCACTTCTGCTTAATAAATCTATTCGTTTATTCTGCTTAATATCTCCTTTCTTCTCCTTTCATTGTAGTCTCCTTTTACATTGTTTCTTTGGCTTTCTTTGTTGTATAAACTCTTGATGATCTTCAGTAGCTTACTAGTTTATATTCTTTATCTCTAAGGCGGCAAAAGTGTGCGCCTAACGCCCATACAGAAAAGCCCTGAAGCGTGCGTCTGGGAGGGCTTCCCGTTTTGCATTGCACCTACCTCTCTAAAGGCATTTTGTTCCGCGTTCAGCGACGCCTTGCGCCTTAGGTGTGCCTAGGCGCACTTTTGAAAACTAAGATTTAATTTAAAGCATAGTTTGCTTTCAATTCCCATGAACTAGCCAGCTTTAATTAGAATGGAAACTGCATGCATTTTTCAATATATATATATATATAAAGCATGGTTTAACAACTTTAAATTTTTCTTGTTATTATTTAACTACTTGCATTTAGAAAAGAAAAGAAATAAAAGTAAACTAGCAATTATACATATATATACACACACACAGACATGGGGAATCAAAACAAATATATTTATTAAAGTACCCCAAGTGAAAATTTAAAAATCTTGTAGATAAAAGTTGAATGTTATGCCTGGGAGGATGCAGCTGACTTTGACGTTAATTGGATGTTAGTTTACATGTTGTTACCAAACTGAATCAGTATTCTTGTTAGGCTTTTATGTTTCTACAAGACAACAAGATAAGAGAAATTTCCATAATATTGTGAAGCTCTATGCAATCAAGAGTGAGTTGTTTTGTTAATGAAGGTCTTAGAATTTCAGGGGATACCTTATCTGCTGTTGTTGGAAGCCCATACTATGTTGCCCCTGAGGTTTTGAAGAAGTGTTATGGTCCAGAAGCTGATGTATGGAGTGCCGGGGTGATCATTTACATTCTCCTGTGTGGGGTGCCTCCATTTTGGGGTGGTAAGATTTTCATCTCATGTCATTTCTTTTGTTGAAAACTTAAGATAGTGATTGACCTTTCTTGTTCAACTCTACAGTTTTTATTTATTTATTTATAATTTACTTTGGTCTATTTATGCTTTTTGAAACAGAAAGTGAAATAGAAATATTTGAAGAGGTTTTGAAAGGTGAACCTGACTTCACATCTGATCCTTGGCCTAGTATATCTGAAAGCGCAAAAGATCTAGTGAAAAAGATGCTTGTTACAGACCCCAAGAAGCGAATAACCGCATTCGAAGTACTACGTATGTCCCTTTTACTATGTAAGATGGGATGAGTATTTGTGAACTTAGATGTTGACAAAATGATATAGTTTTATTTGTTGCTTATCCAAATTATCCGTGTTCACCATTGCAATGGAGAGGTGTTATTAATGATGTCTGATTGCACTGTTGGGATGCTATAAAGACAGAAAGAACATTACTTTTCAGTATTCTCAAGACTATTGGATAAGATTGACAAGTTTTGGCTGTTTCACTACTTAATCCGAGGAATGAGCTAATTTGATTTTGGTTCATTGCAGGCCACAGCTGGGTTCAGTTTGGTGGGGAGGCTCCAGACGAGCCACTCGATTCTTTAGTCTTAGGCCGCATGAAGCAATTTTCTGCAATGAAAAAGCTCAAGAAAATGGCCTTAAGAGTAAGTTTCTTCCAGTGACACATTGGTCTATCTCTCTTAAACATTGGCCTATGAAACTTCTTCAAAGTTCTATGTTGAAGTACCCGTGTCCGAAACATATTATTTTAAGGGTATGGGAGTACAGTCCTCCAACTGTATCTAAAATTCTTAGAAAAGGTTGAGCATAGCCATGTCGGGCACATATCCTTTTGACATAACACGTTGATAAGTAGCACCAGCATTCTTTAAACCAAAAGGCATCGCTCTGTAATCTTATACCGTGTCCGAGTTAACATAAGAAAAGAGACTGTGAACCTCTTTCCATGCACAAATCCCACTAGCTAAAATGACTTAACCCTTTTTTCGCTTCTTTCATTTTCAAATTTTCTTTTAGGTCATTGCACAAAGACTTTCTCAAGAAGAAATAGCCGGATTGAAGGAAATGTTCAAGATGATAGACACAGATAACAGTGGTCAAATCACTTTTGAAGAACTCCAAAATGGATTGCAAAGATTTGGTGCTAATCTTGCTGAATCAGAATTCGGCGCTCGAATGCAGGCTGTAAGTTTCATTTCGCAATCCCCTCACTTTCAAAGGCCTTAATGACTAATGCTTCATCAAATTATTAAAAGATTGATTCTTTGATTGAAATTGTTGTTCTTCATCAATTAGATTATGCTATTTATGCATCCTTCATATTCTAGTCAGCTTCATTTTGGGTCTATTGTTTGTTCGGAAATCGCAGGCAGACATAGATAACAGTGGCACAATCGATTATCAAGAGTTCATAGCTGCAACATTGCATCTAAACATGACTGAGAGAGAAGATAGTCTCTTGGCCACCTTCTCGTATTTCGACAGTGACTGCAGTGGCTACATCACTCAAGATGAGCTTCAAAAAGCTTGTCAAGAGTTCGGCATCAATGATATCCACATCAATGAACTGATGTGCGAAGTCGATCAGGACAATGTAAGCCCTCCAGTCCATGTCAATCAACAAGGATTTTAAGACACAAAGATACTCGCATTCCCTCTTGAACGAGTTTTCATGTTGGTCTCATTCGACATCGTCTTTTAATTTCTTTTTTCCAGGATGGCCGGATAGATTACAATGAATTTGTGGCCACGATGCACGTAGGGAATCCTGAATTCGGTAAGGGTCTTGGGAGTAAAGGTTTAACCATTGGATTGATGGAAACACTGCCTGTTTCTTGACAAAGATATATAAATATATAGACTGTAGTGGTGACATAGGGCATTTTTACTTTAGTTTGTTCCAAACTTTTTAGAGTTTAGCATTAGTTTAGCTCTTCAAAGTTTGAGAATTACCAATATTAATCAGGCATACTTCTGTTGACCAGATATTGGGTTTCCTTCTATGTTCTTTTGCCTGAAATATTGTACATATTTTGCAATTCCCTGCATTGATTTTTTTTAATGGTAAAAAGGAGAGAAATCGGAGTTGTATGAATCAATGGATATGTATCAAACAAGGGATTAAGCCTGGATTTAAAGAAACATCATCACATTGATTTTTTCCCCATGGGAAAGACATGGTTTAAATTTAGAATCTCTTTACCAATCACCAGGCTGAACTTATAATACTATAAGCCATCGAGCATCTACACAGACTGTGTCACCTAGCCGACTTAAAGAGTTGAAGTTGAGTTTGACTTGCAATACAAACTAAAAATGATCTACCAAAATTACAGAAGAATAGGGAATAGGACTAGAAAACATTGTTCAAATCTCTCTCTATTCAGTTCGCATAACTCCTCCACACCCAGCAGCATCCAAATTTGCAGCCCCGTGCACATTAAATCTTACAAAACGGAGCAGTGGTGGAATCCACTAAGGAGGGGGAGTCCCAAGATTAGTACTCCATGATAAGCACTTTGTCGGATTGTCCCACCAATCGTCTGCGCATTGTAGTAGGATTGGTGGTGAAATATTTAGTGCGGAGCATGCATCGGATGATGATGCTAATCAAGGATTAGGAAATTCACTTGATTAGTGAGGTTAGGAAATATTATGCCGATACTTCCGGATTGGGGAAGATTCAGGGTTAGCTGAGTGTGGGAATGAGTGGTTAGGCTGGGCTATCTGGGAGGATGTTCCAGAGTCCTCCATTCCTTCGAGCTTTCAGGGTGTTCCGAAACTACCCTCCGATGGTATTTTCGGGGTAAACCCTATTCCAATTTTACCAGTTACAGAGTCAGGTTGAATCCACACGAAGCCGTCAAACATAGGCCATGTTGAGGTGTTTACAATGGTTAGGCAGCAAAGAAAATCGGTCCTTCTCGAGTTGGTGGGTGAAAGGGAGTCCTTCACGAGAGAAGTTAGGAGAACGCGCTCTTTGGACGATGAGGTATAGGTGTTCAACGAGGTTCTTGTTCTTATGATTGGAGCCATTGAATCCTTTCGGTTAGCGAAAGAAAAGTTGGATTATACCCTGGCGGGAGCTACTCGGGAGAGTAATCTTATGGAATTACTTGCACCTAGGAAAACCGATTTGCAATATGCAATTACTGCAAATACAGCGTTGAGAGTCGAGCTTGGAAATTTGAAATGAAATCGAGGCTATAGCAGGTAAAGAGGCCAGGAGCAGCTTGCTGACGCAATGAGGCAAGTGGCGAAGGCTCATAAGGAGATGGCTAATTTAATGCGTCAAAAGAAGTTGGTCGTAGAGATGCGACGGTTATTGCCTATAATGGGAGGTGCAGACCATCCCCGCTTCAACTTTTATTGTAAAGAATCTAGAGCTTGCTTATGCCTTCATAATAAAGTTATAATTTTGTTGTCATTATCATAGTTTGGGCTTATTATTTACCTCTTTCCTTTATTTGGGTAATGTGTAGTGTTAGGTGGGGAGCTATCTCGACACCTGTAAGTATTTTGTGGAGGTTTCTCAATGCTTTCAGAGTATTGTTTGTGTTTCATAAATGGACAGGCTTTCTTATCTCTAGGGGATGTGTAAATACCCCATTTGGCCGGTGAAAGCGTTTTGGTGTAATACTTGTGAAAAGTGTTTCCATATTGTTTTGGCTAATGGAGAAGGTGATTCGTTACCCTCATAAACCTTTTCGGCTTAATGGGTGGAGACTTATTTGCCGTGGTAAGAGTGACGAGGTGGAGTGATAGGTGGTTTATTTAGTTATTATTTTGCATTTAAATTGTTCATTAATTGTTAGTTTTTATGGTTGATCTGTTCGTTTTAATTTATTTTTTTTACAAGACACTATATTCTGAAAATTGCATTAAAATGACATAATTTTGTAGTTTTTTTATTTTTCAGAATCAATGTTGGATTAGTGGGCATGACGCATTTGACGAGGTATTAAGACAACACCTTCCAAAAGGTCCAGTTAGCACTTCTAAAAGGACGAATGTGTCTTTCGCGTTTTTGAAATTCAGATTCAAGTTAATCTCATGTTTTTAGGATTTTAGTTAAATATTTTAAGAATTATCTTTAGGAATTATCTCTTATTTTTAGGAATTATTTTTTCTTTATTTTTAGGATTTTTGAAGGCTATAAATACACTCTCAGAGTAAGCCTAAAAACACATTCAGAATTCATTCTTCTTCTTCCTCTGTGTTTTATAAAATGTTTTTTTAAGTTTTTTTGTTTTTATTTTTATTTTTATTTTTAAATATGCTAAGTATGATTTTCATACTTAACTAATTTCTCCAAAAGCCAAGGGCTAAAGCGATGACTCAATTCCTATTGTGATGATTGAAAAGCACTTAAAATACCTTCGGATTATTTTCTCAATTTTCTGGAGAAATAGGATAGGTAATCGACCTATCTTTTAAAATCAAAACACTTTTAAATCAAAAAGAGCTTGTTGGTTTAGATGTTCAGGTTTATAGTTGGGATGAAGAATCAACTGGTAGCAAGTTCGACTTCCTGTGAACACACTTAGTGGCGGTCCTCTAAGGGAAATTGAGTTCGAGCTCGATTCTCATTGAGACAACATAGTCTGAGTCGGTTTTTTCAAAGCTTTTAAAACTGAGTTGGTACTGACGACAATAGTCGTAGTTAGTCCACATAAGGACCAGAATTCAAAGATAGCTTTTGGATTTTTGGTTTACAAGAGAGAAAAACAAATTACAAGGGTTGGGCTCTGTAGACTGTAACCAACACACATATCCGAAGTAAAAATATATTCTAATGATTAGATGGAATTGAGGCAAAGTTGAAGCCTAAGGATGTTTTTGCAATAAGTTTTCTTATCTCAATTTATTTGAAATTTATTTATTTATTTATTTATTTATTTATTTATTTATTTTTATTTTTATTACTAATTATTTTTAAACAATTTAAATCTCTTTTTTTCTCTCATCCCCATCTTATTTTCTCTTCTATCCAAATCTCTATCCTTTTTCATCTTTATCCATATTTAAAATCGAAAAGTCCACAACTTCAGAAAATCCAAAGTCCCTGTGGATCGACCCTACTTCTCTTTACCACTCTTTCCTTTTATTTATTTATTTTTTATAAGAAGACGGTAACATGATACCTGTCAAATTGGTGTCGTTGTCGGAGACTTTGGTTAAAGTAACTGACAAGGTTGTTTCTTTTTTATTTTTGACCAAAGTAATCAAGGTGATTTGGTAGAATTTGATCTAGAAATTGAAGCTCGAGCTAGACGAATTCACGCAAAAATACTTCGAGAATAAAGAAGAAAATGACAATGGGAACAGTTGGAGCAATCATATCCATAATTAAATCTGAAAGGATCATCTTCCTTCAATACAAATGAAGAACCGATAACTGAAGATACACTAGGCATAGACAACACGCTAGAACCAATGGTAGACCAAATAATTCACAGTTAGCTGCGGCACCTGTCGTACAAAAACCTCTATGCATCCTTTTTTTCTCAAGGCACGACTCTATTTACTCTGAAAATGGGCTTATTCATCTTCTCCCTATATCCCACAGGCTTCCTAGTGAGAGTCAACACAAACATCTCATAGAGTTTCATATGGTTTTTTTAAGCATGAAACCTCAGGGAGTATCTGAAAACCAAATAAAACTACGTGTTTTCCCTTTTTCTTTATTTGGTTTAGCTAAAGAATATATATTTTATTTACCTCCTAATTCTATAAATACTTGGGCTGATTTAACTCGGACTTTTCTTGATAGGGTTTTTCTTGCAGCAAAAGCAAGTGAATTAAGGAGAAGCATTATGAGAATAAGACAAAAAGATAAAGAATCGCTTTACGATTACTGAGACCGATTTAAGAAGCTTTGTGCAAGCTTTCCACAACACGGATTATTCGAGTAAACACTCGTCCAGTATTTCTATGAAGGGTTGCTTCCAATGGAGATGAAAACTATAGATATTTCTAGTGGAGGAGCTCTTGTGAACAAAACACCAGCAGCAGAAAGCAAATTAATTTCGACAATGGATGTCAGCTCTCAGCATTTCGGCACTTCAAGTGAACCCAACCAATGTGTTCACGAGATACGTATTGTTTCCTTAGAAAACAAAATCGATAAGTTAACTGATGTAGGTAATTCTTTGGTTGCAGGAAAAATTAGATTAGAAAGAGTATGTGGAATATGCACAATTCCAAATCATCTGACATACTACTGTCCAATGCAACATGAGGAAGTTGGCGCAAAAGCAAATGTTGTGGGGAACTTTTCGGGACCTCCCCATATAACATATAACTCATACTTCAATACTTATAATTCGGGATGGAGAGACCATCCAAATTTGAACTAAAGAAAAAATCCCAAGGCATAATCAAACCTATTAGTAAAGGCCCCCACAAACGTTTCAACCACAAAAGTCCTCTCTGAAATCCATTGTTGAACATTTGGCCTTGTCCCAGGAAAAATTCCAAAATTGAACTGAGCCTCATCTTCAAGAATTGGACAAACAAATAAGCCAACTAGATCAAACCATGGGAAGATTAGAATCACAATAGAAGTTACATTCTCAAACAGAGTAAATCTGAGAGAAAATATTAGTGCCATTACCATCCGAAGTAGTACAATTATCGAACAACCAGTCCAAGAATATGTTAGCGCAAATCCCCAAAAGAATGAAGAAAATTTGAAATCCCCAATAAAAAAGAAGCAGTTGGCGCATATCCCCCTAAGAAAAAGGTGATTGATATAAATCCCCAAAGAAAGAAGAAAGAAGTTTCAAAGCCTGATCTGACACTCTTCCTATGAAACTCAGCCATATTTTCCTTCTAGATTGGTAAAAAGAGACAAACAAACTGAAGAGATAGAAATCTTGGAAGTATTTCGAAAGTTTGAAATCAACATATCTCTCCTTAACGTAATCCAAAAAATACCAAGGTATGCTAGATTTCTTAAAGACCTCTGTACCATAAAAAGAAGGCTTACCAGAAAGTGAATTTCGTAGGGAATGTTTTAGCTGTCTTCCAACGAAAACTTCCACCAAAGTTAAAATATCAAGGTATGTTTGTTATACCTTGCAAAATTGGTAAAGTTGGAATTAAACATGCAATGTGCAATTTAGGAGCTTTTATAAATATTATGCCTTTATTTGTGTACAACTTACTTTCTAATGAGCCCTTGAAGGATACAAGAGTAACAATACAGTTGGCAGATCGATCGATAATATATCCCGAATGACTCTTAGAGAATGTCTGGTTAAGGTAAATAAGCTTATATTTCCAGCAGGTTTCTATGTCATTGACATGGAAATCAACCAAACGAATACTTGTTCAGAGATACTTTTGGGTCGTCCCTTCCTTATCACAAAAAATACGAAAATCGATGTAAGAAGTGGAATTCTTAAAATGGAGTTTGACAGTGAGATCGTAAAATTGGATGTATACAAAACAATGTGTCATCCTGATAATGTTTCTAGTATAAACTTTATTGGTGTCCCTGTCATTGAAAAATTTATAGAATCTAACTTTGTTGATAATATGTGCAAGGAATTGAAAGAACTTGACTATGAAACCAGAGAGTTTGAAGAATTTTTTTCGATTAATTTTGATTCATGTTTTATTCCTTCAAATCCTAAGTTGTTATCTTCTATTATACAGAAACCTCAAATCGATTTGAAAAAATTACTGGAACACTTGAAGTATGTATTTTTGGGAGAAAACGAAACTTTACTGGTTATTATCTCAAGTAAGTTATCGAAAAAAGAAGATGATGACTTGGTAACAGTGTTACGAGCGCATAAAAGGGCAATCAGATGGACTATTGTCGATATTAAGGGACTTAGACCTTCAACTTATATGCACAAAATCAAGATCGAAGAATGACAAAACCGTCAAGGGAATCACAACGCCGATTAAATCCATCTATGATGGAAGTGATGAAAAAGGAAATCTAAAAACTTCTTGATACAAATGTAATTTATCCAATTATAGACAGTAATTGGGTAAGTCCAGTTCATGTAGTTCCAAAGAAAACCGGAGTTACAGTAATTGAAAATTTGAAAGGTGAGTTAGTTTCGAAAAAAGTTCTGAATGGATGAAGAGTCTGAATTGATTACAGGAAGTTCAATTCGTTAACCCAAAAAGACCATTTTCCTATTCCATTTATAGACCAAATGATAGAAAGGTTAGCTAGTAAATCTCATTATTGTTGTCTAGATAGATTTTCAGGATTTTTCCAGATTTCAATGGCACCAGAAGATCAGGAAAATACGACATTCACATATTCTTTCGGCATATTTGCCTATCGACGTATGCATTTCGGCCTTTGTAATGTACCTGCCACATTCGAGATGTGTATGCTTAGTATTTTCTCTGACTATATCGAGAAAGGTATTGAAGTTTTCATGGATGAATTTACTATTTACCGTAATTCGTTTAATGAATGTCTATTAAATTTAACAAACGTGCTTAATTAGTGCCAAGAATTTAGCCTTGTTTTAAATTACGAAAAATGTCATTTTATGATTAACAAGAGGTTAATTCTAGGACATATTGTTTCTTCAAAAGGGATTGCGGCTGATAAATCAAAAACGAATGTTATACACTCACTTTCTTACCCCACAACAGTTAGGGAAATTCATTCTTTTCTTGGACATGAAGGAATTTACCGCATGTTTATTAAAGACTTTTCAAAGATAGCACAACATTTATGCAACTTACTTCAGAAAGATCAAGAGTTTGATTTTAATTCAGAATGCAATGAGTCATTTGATTCATTAAAGGAGAATCTTATATCAGCCACAATTGTTCAGCCACCAGATTGGAATTACCCTTTTGAACTAATGTGAGACGCATCAGATACAAGAGTTGGAGCCGTTCTCGGTTAGAAAATCGACAAAGAGCCACATGTCATAGCCTATGCATCTCAAACCTTGGATTCGACTTAAAAAAATTATTCCACTTTAAGATATTTGATCATGCAGCTTTAAGATATTTGATGATGCAAAAAGGAGACAAAACTGAGGCTTATCCAATGGATCCTGTTTCTATAAGAATTCAACTTGGAAATTAAAGATAAAAAGGGATGCAAAAATCTGGTAACTGATCACTTAAGTCGAATTCCTTTTTCCATAATCGATCCACTGTTTTGAGAATCCAATGGTGGCGCAAAGCATAACTCTATAGTTTGCGGATATGGTCAATTATTTAGGCACAGGTAAGTTACTAATATATTTACCAAGAGCTAAAATCAATCAAATAAAATGAGAATCCCAATACTATATTTGGGATGATTCTTACTTGTGAAAGCACTGCTCAGATCAGGTAATTTGACGATGTATCACCAGAAAAGAGTTAAATTCAATTTTAGAATTTTGTTACTCTTACTCTTGTGGTGATCATTTTGGGCCAAAACATATAGCCCACAAAATTCTTGAATGTGGTTTTTTTTAACATCTTTCGGGACTCTTATCTATTTTGTAAAACTTATAAAATGTCAACGTACAAGTAATTTAAGCCGTAGAAACGAAATGCCTCTTAATCCTGTACAAATTTGTGAGATTTTTTTATGTTTGGGGAAATTATTACATGTGTCCTTTTATTTCTTCATTTGGAAATACATATATGATTTTGGACGTAGATTATGTTTCTAAATGGATGGAAGCTAAGGCTACCTGAAATAATGATGCAAAAACTATAGTTAACTTCTTGAAAAAATCTATTTTTTTTCAGGTTTGGCACTCCACGGGCTATAATAAGTTATAGAAGAACCCATTTCATTAATTGAATTTGGAGTAACTCAAAGAATTTCTACCTCTTACCATCCACAAAAAAATGGGCAGGCAGAAGTATCAATTCAAGAAATTAAAACAATTCTTAAGAAAATTGTTAAACCAGACCATAAGGATTGGAGTTTAAAATTAATCGATGCACTTTAGGCATACCAAACCGCTTATAAAGGTCCCATTGGTATGTCTCCATACTGACTTGTTTTTTTATAAACCGTGTCATTCATCGGTTGAATTAGAGCACAAGGCATATTGGGCAGATAAACAATGTAATATGGACATGGATGGGGTTGGTGAAACTTGTAAGTTACATATTTAATCAACTTGAGGAAATCCAAAGAAATGCTTATAACAGTGCTCGGATATTTAAAGAAAAAACAATAGAATTCCATGATAGTCAATTTTCTTTTAAAACATTTTATGTCGGTCAAAGATTTTATTAATTTATTTCAAATTTAAACTCTTTGCAGGAAAACTCATATCAAAATGGCTCAAACCGTTTAGAGTAACTCAAGTATTTCCTCACGGTGCTATTGAAGTTGAAGATAACTTAGGAATTCGATTTAAAGTTAATGGTCAAAGGTTGAAGTCGTATTATGAAAATGCTCCGATTGGTCTAATCAAAGAAATCGAATTGGAGGAACCCAAATACTGGGGAAATAAGTCGTCGACTTAACGACGTTAAACAAAAGTGATTGATGGGAGGCAACCCATTTCGTTTTATTTTCATCTTATTTTCATTTTTTAGTACACTTTATTTCATTTAAAATTATTTCATTCCATTTTACTTTTATTTTATCAAATGCTTAATTTAATTTATTTTTCTCTAAACATATTTAAATTTCAATCGAATATTCATCCATAGGAGCAGTGTTTCATATTTGGAGATAGGAGGCAATGCAGGTTAGCATAACCCACCACCCATAGGTGCACAATAGCAACTCCCAAGCCAATTTTGTTGGTTCTGCCGCCAACTTAAATTTTGGAGAATTTATCTTTTGTTTCAAAAGCTTCGGATGGTCCCACATTCCCACTTTTTAACCTACAACCAATCTTATTCTAACTCTCAATGGACCTCACCTATCACTATTTTTTTTAAATACTTTAAAACTCAAACCCTCATGTTTATCCTAATCCTAGCCGGCCAAACCCATCCCCAATCCTAACTCTTTTGTTTTATCACTTTTCACTTATTATTTACTTTAATTCTTAAATTTTCTTATAATTAATTTATCCATTTTAACTCCTTTCCCAACTCGTTTTCCTTTTTTGTTCTATATACTCGTGTGACCTAACTAAAAGCCAAAACTCTCCATCTTTCTTCTTCTCTTTGCGCTGCATAGGTCTTCCTCCCTCCACTTCCTCTATTTTGAACCAATCGGTTTACCCATTTAATCTCAAGTTCTACCACCTCATCACACCGTCGATCTTCATTTTTTGTGCACCAGTTATTGTCAGTTGTTCGCCGTCTCCTTGCAATGTCGATGTCTCTCTTATCCTCATAATGATGCGAACGCGCAACCAAATGAACCAAATAGCACCACCGCCAGTCACCATCAAAGGACATCGTTGCCACGCTGCCCCAACTTTCATTCAAATTTTGAGTGACTCTAACTCACTGCACATGTCTCCTCCTTCTCGTCATGGTGGGCGACGACCGCAAGGGACCCCACCGAGAGCCCCGCCATCAATGTACATGTCCGTCACTATTCCTCTATCCATTGGCTACTCGGGTCCCTACAATCATCTGTCGGTCCAAGCAACCCACGGCCAACCCGGCCATCCTCCACGGCCACCCCGATGTTCTACTCTATGCCGTCGAGTTCTACTTCACAGTCCATGTTGGATGTCACGCCACCGTCATTTGCTATCCCTGAGCAGCCTAAGGTAAACTCTTCCCCTATGGAAATTGAAACTTTGTTGATGTGGCATCCTCTTTTTGGTTATAACGAGGACTTTGAAGTTTTTGAAGTTGTGAACTTTTTTATTTTAAATCAGGATAATTATGAAAAAGGGTAGGGATTTGGATAGAATGGAAGATAAAATGCGGATGAGTGAAAAAAGGAGACTGAAATTGTTTAAAAATAATTGGGGATAAAGATAAAGTAAAAAAATAAATAAATTTAATATAAATTGAGATAAGAAAACTTATTGTAAAAATAGCCTCAAGTTTCAGTTTTGCCTCAGTTACATTTGATCATCATAATAGATTTTTACTTTGGATGTATGTCGGTTACAATCTACAGGATTCAATCCCTGTAACTTGTTTTTTTCTCTTGTAAACCGAAAATCCAAAAGCTATCTTTGAATTTCAGTCCTTATGTGGACTAACTACCACTATCATCGTTAGTACCAACTCAATTTTAAAAGTTTTGGGAAAACCTGACTCGGACTATGTTGTCTCAATAAGAATCGAGCTCGATCTCAATTTCTCTAAGTGGACCGCCGCTAAGTGTGTTCACAATAAGTCAAACTTGCCATCAGTCGATTCTTTCTCCCAACTTTAAACTAGAACAACATCCAAACCAATAAGCTCTTTTTTATTTAAAAGCGTTTTGATTTTAAATGATAGGTCGATTACCTATCCTAGTTCTCCAGAAAATTGAGAAAAATAACCCGAAGATATTTTAAGTGCTTTTCAATCATACTTAGCATTTTTAAAAATAAAAACAAAGAAAGCTTAAAAAACCTTTATAAAACCCATAGGAAGAAGAAGAATGAATTATGAATGTGTTTTTAGGCTTACCCTGATAGGGTATTTATAGCATTCAAAAATCCTAAAAACAAAGAAAATATAATTCCTAAAGATAATTCTTATAAAGATAATTCTTAAAATATTTAAACTAAAATCCTAAAAACATGAGATTGACTTGAATCTGAATTTCAAAAAACGCAAAAGATACATTCGTCCTTCTAGAAACGCAAAAGATACATTCGTCCTTCTAGAAACGCTGATTGTACCTTCTGTAAGGTGTTGTCTTAACACCACATCAGATGCGTCATGCCTAGAGTCATGCCCACTAATCTAGCCTTGATTCCAAAAATTAAAAAAACTACAGAATTATGTCATTTTATTATAATTTCCAGAATCTAGTGTCCTATAAAGAAAATGAATCAAAATGAACAAATCAGCCACAAAAACCAACAACTAAGGAGCAATTTAAAGGCAAAATAATAACTAAATAAACCATCTATCATGGAGGTTATGTCCCCCTTTATTTTGGCAAAGGCATGTCATATTCTTCAGATGTTTGACAATTTATGGGGAAACTCCTTCCTAGTGCAATATTATGAGCGGTATGGAGGTAGCTCTATACGTTTCAAGTGGAGGCATCTTTACGTCATGTGGTTAGCAATAGATCAATTTCTATTGTAAGGACAGAGGCATCATAACTCTTTCGACCAATGTTAATAAAAATGAATTTTAATACTTTCGATCGGTAAGGAAAACAACTATATACCCTCTCAGAGGCGTCCCTGTTCAACAAGTATAGACTTTTTTATCATTTAAGAGCAAATGAAGAAGTTTCTATCTCCACTTGCTAAGATAAAGTCATCTCGACACTCATAATTGCAACGAAGAAAGTTTAGTTATTGAGCAAAGACATCCAACACTCTCAAGCAAACCCACAAAACTATGATAGCTAGATTATGAGGCAATACTTTCCCTGTATGAGTTCAAGAAGAGACATATCAATACTTTCAGGTGGAGGCTTCTCGACTCCCTATGATGTAGTAATAGGGTAATTCCTATTGTTAAGCTGGAGGCATCTCAACTATTTCATATGGTATTAAGAATAGTTATTTGAGTAGAAGAGGCATCTCAACACTTTCGACCAATTTAGATGGGGTAAATCAGTTTACGGTAATGCATAACAAGTATAGTATAGGTATCTCCACACTTTAAATTTCTATAAGTATGACTAAGACATCTTAGCCTAAGTAGAAGTGAACAGTTCGAATAGATCTCGCTAGGGTAAAGGACATCTTGATGCCCATTAAAACATAATTGAATTACTTCTATGGCTAGAGCGGAAGCTCTCCATCCCCTTGGGTAGTTTCTATAAGTCATAAGTTTAGGGTTGAGGCATCTCAACTCTCAGTGGAGGCAACTCAACGTGTTCGGGGAGGAGGCATCTTCGCTTCCCTCAAATAATAGAGGCATTTGAACTTGTTTGATCGATTAAAGCGGAGAACATGCCACGACGTTTCAATAGAGGCATCCCCACTTCTTGAAAAACGGGTTCAGCAGGCCTCAAGGTCGATGGTGTTATGTCAGTCATAAAGCACTAGTTAGGGGAATAATCCGAGTGATGAGAGCATGTTATGTTATCCTCATTGTTTTTCGAGGGATATTCGTCCCCACATACAAGTACTACAGGTCGAATATGCTCGAGAGATTATATATGGACTCATTAGTGTATGTGTCAGCCATAAGGATATGATGGCATTTGAACTTGTTTGATCGATTAATGCGGAGAACATGCCACGAC
Organism: Hibiscus syriacus; assembly: GCF_006381635.1. Lineage (NCBI taxonomy): Eukaryota > Viridiplantae > Streptophyta > Magnoliopsida > Malvales > Malvaceae > Hibiscus > Hibiscus syriacus. The sequence goes on from NW_024062383.1 coordinate 51,655, forward strand.
GTTTCAATAGAGGCATCCCCACTTCTTGGAAAACGGCCTCAGCAGGCCTCAAGGTCGATGGTGTTATGTCAGTCATAAAGCACTAGTTAGGGGAATAATCCGAGTGATGAGAGCATATTATGTTATCCTCATTATTTTTCGAGGGATATTTGTCCCCACATACAAGTACTGCAGGTCGAATATGCTTGAGAGATTATATATGGATTCGTTAGTGTATGTGTCAGCCATAAGGATATGATGGCTACTCATAAGCTAGCAAGCTAAGTGAATATGGTCATGTGACAGTGGATTTGGTTCTGGTAGGTCACGTGGAGCTGTCAGAAGTCATATCAGCTAGCCTCGACTTTATGAGGGATGTTAGATATTTGAATACCTTCTTCCAAAGATGTTCTCTCTATGTCTTCCGGAGTTATGGGGTGCCGGAGATTCAGAAGTGCTATAGGATCCTTCTGTGATTGTTAGGCGTGAGGATGTTATGTGTGAAGGGTCTTTAGCGGGGTGCAACAATATTTTCAAATCTATTTGCTTTAACTTGAAATTCAATCATATTGTTGATAAGATTTAAATTTGACCTATTTTTTAAATTTCACTTGAATGGATTTATTTATTTTTATTTAGCTCAATTCTATTCAAAATAAATAAAATGAGTTAAGATAATGAACTATGACTCATCAACTTGACTAACCTAGATTTTTAAATTCAAGAATAAAGTTAATAGTGGTATATGATGACATTCACATTTTGAAACATAGTAAATGTCATCTTTTAAACATATTTAACATCTGAATAACTTAAAAGTATGTTCGTTCTAAATTATAGCAGACAAAGAACAAATTAAGGGGGAACCAAATATTTAAAACTCAATCTTCACTTCATTACCTTAAAAATAAATAAATAATCTTCACTTCATTCATGAGATCAGGTTTGTTGAGTAAGTTAACGTTGTTATGATCCTAATTTTATGGCAACTCATTACCCTACTATTTCTCGTGATGTAAATTTAATAAATACATATATACATTAACAATTTGACAATTTCTACATTACCCTAAGAAGCTCAACTAAGGTGATGGCGGACTCCTTCAATAATTGGTTTTTCTTAATTAATAATTATTATATGATCTATTGATCGGCTAATTCAGATCGAGTTTTGTAAAGACACATTATGAGGGCGACCCTTCCAACCTAACTTGCTTCCTTCACAAATACTAAAATTCGAACCTCTGACATTTCTTAAAGAATTTAATATTGTATCTCGTTAAATCAAATGGTTGTTGATTTTCTTATTTCTTTTTAACCTCAAATTAAAAAGGCAATGGGTGCATGCCAGTAGAAGAAATCATATCAAACAATCCATATGTATTGCCATATTGTACTCCATCCATTATCTGAGATTGAGATAACATCCCCATTATTTTTCCACATGTTTCATTTATTTATTTGGGGAAATCATCTAATTTTATGTCATAACCAACCTCGAGGATTGAAATTACATTTTCATTTCGAAATTAATTATTTTATTTTATTTTTTTAACACAAATTTTAACTTTTATCTCTTAAAATATGGTATGATTTTACGTTGTTCCCCAACATAATAATTCAGGTAAATTATATTGTTAATCACCGAATTATTTTTCTACTCTTATTTTGGTCATTAAAGTTTAAACATTTTCAATTGAATTACCCAACTTTTGAATTACTCTTATTTTGGTCATTAAAGTTTAAATATTTTCAATTGAATCACCCAACTTTTGAATTACTCTTATTTTAATCACTTTAACTTACTTTATTATTAATATTTTTATATAGTGTGACATTTTTATTATTATTATTATATTAATATATGTGCCATTTAAGATTGAAATAAAAAAGAATTAAAATAAACATATAAAATTGTATTCAAACCTTAAATCTAAAAATTATACCCTAAACTCTGAATAAAAAAAACCCCACCCCCACCTTGTCTTACCCTCACGAGCCTTCCGACCCCCTTCCTTTTCGGCCACTAACACTATGTCTCCCTAAATCCTAAACTAACTCAATACTTGATATAAGCAAAATTGAAGCTGGTATGCTGAATTTGGAAGAACAAGAATTGAATTTGGGTGGGGAGGTCGAAATCATTGATAAAGAGATCGGTGGAAAGGGGATTTACTTCAGATTCAATGTTTTCCTCACAACATGTGGCCGAAAAGGAAGAGGTCGGAAGGCTGGTGAGGGCGAGGGTTTTTTATTCAGGGTTTAGGTATAATTTTTGAATTTATGATTTGGATATAATTTAATTCTTTTTCATTTTAATCCTATATGATACATATATTAATAATAACAACCAAAATGTCATATCATAAAAAAGTATTAATAACATAACTCAAAATGGTTAAAATAAGAATTATTTAAAAATTGAGTGAAAAGATAAACTACATGTTTAGTACCTAAACTATTACTTTTATTCCATTTTGGTACCCAACTTTATTTTTTTCAAAGCCATACCTAACATTTAGTTTAGGTTCATTTTGTTACCCTATCAACGGTGATATTGATGTGTCACCGTAGATAATGTCACGTCATTATTGAGAAAAAATATTACATCAGTAGTTCTATTATTTTTTTAACAGCGGGTACTAAATTAAAACTTCAATCATACATTAGGTATAGTTATAAAAGAAATAAAATTTGGGTATCAAAATAGAACAAAAATAATATTAATTTAGTTACCAAACTTGTAATTTACCCCGATAATTTTTAATTCACCCCGAAACCAAACGACAACCGTGATTTGTGGGAAAAATAGCCAAGCAGTGTGAGCGTCAGGTGGATTGGCAGCAATAATTTGATTTCCACAGCACAGCACAGCCAATGAGCCAAACCAAACTCTACAGCCTGTCTCCACCGACACATATGGCAATAGCACCATTGACTGTCATCAACACCCCATGTTCCCTTTTATTTTTCTCAAACTAATGCCTCATTTACACCCTGTTTTTCACATTAAAATTCTGGTAAAATGCCTAATCACTCCTAAATAATCTACCCAACCCTATTGCAAATTGCCACAATGTCTCATTAAACCGCCATTTACTGAATGTCTTTGGAAATTTTAATGTTCACTGCTATTATAAGAGGAAGTCAATCAGAACGCTTAACAATTTTATAAAATTGGTCTGATTGCATGACGTCTTCCGCATGACATCTAAACTAGACTTTACAGAACAACGAGAGATGTACAACATTTAAATTGGAGAAGATACCGTATCTTCCATGCATACATCTTCCCAAAGACCGTTAGTTCTATTCGTCTTCCTCTACATTATTCAATCCATCCTGATTAGAAATAATAATTTTTCCCAGCACCAAACCATTATCACATCAATTTTGCCATTATTGACCAAACAACGAATACAAGACACGCCAAAATGATTAAAGAACAATAGGAAAAGCTTTCAACTTGTTTGACAAGACAAAACAATTAAAAAAACAAAAGAACCAATTGTATGATCATAAAAAAAATGAATTTTCCCAAGCTGTTTATTTTTTTATTATTCTTATGCATTATATAAATAAGAGGCAGTGATCCATACACAAAAACAATTAAAAAATGATATGTAATTACAGTATTTATAACAAAATAAACACCAAACTGTGTCTTCTTTTTCTGGGGATTTCTTCTTCTTTTCATTGTTTTTGTTTATCCAACAAGCATTCACCAGGCCCTTCCAAAAATCCATCCTTAAACAAATGCAGATCACACTGCATCTTTTACCCGGAGAACTGTTCACCTTTGTTTCCTTTCCTATCATTTCTCTTTTTCTTCCATCTCAATACTAGAATGTCATATATTTATTGACATAATCGGGATCGAAGCGTGCCAAACATCCAACATCCGATTTCCAACAACTTCCCTGCACAATCGAATCGGAACACGATTTAAGTCGAACTAAAATTCAAGTGAACAAAACATGAGGCATAAATTAAATAATTCAATGGTAACCTCATACCAACCACCAAATCCCCATATAAAATTAAGGTCAGCCAATAATAAGTATAGTTCAATTACACAACAAATCTTGCCAGCTGATTGTGAAAGCTTTAATGATAAGAAAAACATATAATAAGGCATGGGAATTAATTATATGTAAGGTTTTGTTGGCAACGAAGTTGTGGTGGGGTAGACAAGCTGGGCAGCCCTGTTGGGGTGTTTTCTGGTCACATGGATTCGTCGGCAGCCAAGGGAACTAACTCGACAAATATTTTCGACCTATTAGTTACATATGATTCTTCTACAGTTCCATCTAAACACTACTATACTTGTACCAAAATGATTTGTATTGTATAGCTTTCTCACAAATGATTCTTCACCATTAACAAGTTCCCACTCCCCAAAGCATAAATTCTACGCTTGGCAATCCTTGCTTGAAAGGTAAACCGAGTATTTATCGTCAAAAATCACTTAAACACTATAACAAATTTAGCATTCCTCTCTCTAATGAGTGATTGATTAAAGAACGATTCTGATGTCCCATATCAACCTGGTCTCACCATCCATCAAATTATGTGATCGTTCCTTAATATGGAAAGATGTTATTGGTTCATTTCGGTAATGCTAAGCAAAGTTAGGATCGCTCCCCGGTTTCTTTACCATCCACTCACATATGTTTAAAAGTTAAGCCTCCATCACCAAAAAGATGCCCCTATGCCATGATTCCTATATGTCCCACCACCTAAAACAACACCATCCAACTTCTAACTTAATAATCATCACTCCCTCAACCTCAATCTCCCATTCTCTTATACACACCCTATCGACTATTTCGAAGCTAAATACTAATCCTTTCTATCTGATAAATCCACAAGGTACTAGCAGAGTTAAGAGACTGCCATATATCCCATGTCTATATATACTTAAGGGTATGGGTCACTGAGCGGCGGTGACGGATAATATCTAAAAACAAATCAACTAACAGCTCAAAGTTTCATAGTTTGTGTTTATATCCCAACAAGAATGAATTAACTGGATAACCTAAGCAAATAAGCAGAGAACAGTTACAGAGTTAAATTAAACTACAAGAAAGAAGAACAATACCTCTCCTAGGTTTGGAGGCAACCTTAACAGCAGCCGGTTTCTTAACTGTCTCGGTTTCTTCTTCGGGAAACAAAACCCCATCGATTCCCTGAACCGAAATCCTTCCATCCGTATAAATATCAGGGTCAAACAAATAAGCTGATCCCTCACCATGCCCGAATTTCACCGAACCATCAGCCTCCTGAGCAACTACCTTATGCGGCAGCCGCAGCGTGTCGTATTTCACTTTCCCGAACCTCCGGACCGCATTGTACATACTCTCCTCGGTCTGATACTCGGGGATAATATGGTAATATATAATCTGCTCTGGCGCCCCAGCCTCACTTAACTGATCGGTAGTAAGCTTCGCCATAGCTTCGTCGTTGGGAGCCAAGACTGTTATAACATAACCTTCGGAAACCAGTCTCCCCATTTCCGTTGCCAAAGACGTCAAGTTTACTAGAATATCGGCCATTTCGTTGTACCCGCCGTAATGCAATAAAGTTTGGATGAAATCTTTAACTTGGCTCTCGCCATCAAAATGATGGTGAGCTCCGCCAGGACCCGGAGCCGGTGCTGGTGCCAGTGAAGGACCCGGAGCCATCGCGTCGTAGATTGGGAGTACCGGTGGTGCTCCAACTGGCACCGGAGCCGGCTTCTTCAACCTATGGGTGCGAGGATCTACTTCAGGCGCACGCTCAGGTAATACGGCGGTGATTGACCGGAGATTACGTCTCTTGTTGAATTCTTCTATGACGGAACGAGGAATAAGAAGCTGGTGGATCCCGTGGATGACTCCGTCGGGTCGGATCACGTCGTCAGGTCGGACCAACTCGGCTGAGTCAACAGCTTTTCTGCCGGTGGATTTGGAAGACAAGCGTATATGGTCATCGGAAAGAGTGGTGTGTTTGACGGAGCCGGTTTTTGGGTCGGGCCATTGGTGGGAACCGATCCGTTTAGGGATAATGTGAAACAGGAGAAGGGTTTGCAGGGACTTGAGGCTTCCAGGTTCAAGCAAGAAGCGCTTGAACTCGGGGTCGAGTTGACGCTCCAAGGCTTCGTTACGAGGAGCAAAAATGGTGATATTGTGCTTGCCAACCGCTTCTTCAAGAGTCTGGAGAAGCAAAGCTTTCTCCACCAGCTCAGCTAACTCAGTGTAATGCGAGTCAAGAAGAGCAACGAGGACTGAGTTAGAGTTAATCTGACCCGAACCAGACGAAGCAAAGGATTTCCCAGATGGGTTATGAGGCAATGCAGCTATGGCGAAGGAAACAAAAGAGAACAAAATGAAAAAGATCTGGGAAGAAGAGCCACCATAGATAGAAGAACCCATGGTGCTCAAAGGAAACTGAAAAGCAAACAATCAAAAGATGAGATATTTGAAGATTGTGGTGGGTATTGATTGAAGTGAGGTGCAAGTAAGATGAGTTTAGAGGAACAAATGTAGAGTTTTGTTACAAACAACAATGGAGACGAAGAAGAGGGGGAGAAAGAAGAAGAATAAAAAGGAGAGGGCTTTTAGGTATGTGATGAGAGAGAAGCTGGAGTTAAGAGACAGGCTGGAAGAGGGGACCACTCGTGGGAAGATGGAGAACCTGTTCTGTCACTTGTCAGTATATTGCTTGGCTCGGCTTCTTAGTTCAGACTTTTAAGACTTGAGCCAAATGACTAAGTTTGTAAATAAGATCAAACAAATTATTAATTATTCGAGATTAACTAAGTTAAAATTTGATAAATATTTGAATTTAAGTTAAATTTAAAAAATTTAAGCTCACAAGTTTTTAAACTGAATCTAACCTTAATTTAAAATTTTAGAATCAAATTAAATTTAACTATTCTCAAACTGACTCATTTACTGTCCTAGTTAAGACTTAAAGGCATGTGAATGAGAAGGCTAGCCGAGGCTAATACAAAAGCTGGCTTAAAGTGAAGGCAAAGGCAATCTGTCGGTGTCCTAAAATGAAGAAAAAGAGAATAGAAAAATGTGGCCACTTTGTTTTAACGCTAAGCCTAAGTCCCCCAAGGAATAAAAATGATACGCAAGCTTTAGTCTTCCCGCTGCCTCCACCGGCCGATCCCTCGCCCACCATTTGATTGTTTCTCTTTCTGTTTCCTCTCCAAAACACTCACCATTTTTTTACTTATCAACCTCCCTACATTTATTTTCCCTCCATATATCAGTCTAAAATATACTAGTTTAATGTCAGGTTAAGGGAGTTGAAAATAAGTTATAATTGAAAATTTTATTAAATATGTATTTTTTTTTTAAATAAACTACGTAATATTTTAGGTTAAAACTGAAAGTATTATAATAATAATTTATTATAATTTATGTAAATTGTATAATTATTTTGATGTAATTTAAATAGTTGTGGTTAAGATTTTTCGGTTGTAATCGAAATTATTATCAATTATTTAACTTTTTAAAGTAGACATGTAACATTTTAAGTTAAAACATGTTGCAATGTAATATTTTCGGTTGTAACAAAAATTATTATCAATTATATAACGCTTTCGAATAGATATGTAATATTTTAGGTTAAAACACGTTGTAATGTAATATTCTCGGTTGTAACTGAAATTATTATTGATTATTTAACTTTTTAGAGTAGACATGTAACATTTTAGATAAAAATCTAATGTAGTATAATATTCTTGATTTTTAACCAAAAGTATTTTTAATTGTATAAAATTTTAAATAATATAATATTTTAAGTCAAAACTCGTCACAAATTGACCTTAAGTTAGGTAACTTTATAGTACAACTACCCTCCCTCCCAACACAAAAAAAATACATGCATCTCCAATATTTTTCATAAATTTATTTTTAAAATTTTATATCTAAAACTCAAATTTAACAATAAAGGTCACTCATTTGTAATTACATAAATGGTCATTGAAATAGGAGTAAGTTTCTCTTTTCAATATTAAATTTCAAAAGTAATAAAACATCATTAATATTATTATTTTATAACAAATCAATCATTCGATCGTTAACAATCGTTACCCTAATAATGGCTGATGTGGCATGTTATGATAGCTTACTTGACATCGTTTGGCTACAAGGGATAATAGTAAACTACATAAATGATCACTAAAATATGAGTAAGTTTCTTTTTTCATCATTTCAGTTTTAGAAGTAATAAAACAAACACTAATACTATAGTTTTATAACAAATTGATCACTCGACCATTAACAATCGAAGCCTTATCTTCATTGCCACAAAGTTTGACACACATCATAGCAACATTTGAAGCAAAGTTCATCTCATCTCAGCAATCAAATATGATTTGAAATGGAGGATGAGTTAATTTGTTTAACCAAGTGTTGTTGCAACTTTGTAACACTCTAATCCCAAAGACTCGAGTGTCACAAGGAATCACTAAAGTGGCTGACCATTTTTTTAAACCATTTACTCATACCTTTTAAAATAATTAATCAAATATGAAAACATACGTTTAGAAAAGTGGAACTCCTTATTTGAAAACTCAATACATAAATGCATAAATAGAATATTATAAATTGATCGAAATAGTAACCATAACCTCTACATGCCCGTCGAGTCAACATCAATGTACTCTGGTAATCCGTCAAGTCAATATCTTGTTAATATCTTTTAATAAATTAGGGACCTAAATGCTAAAATCGAATACTTGTGTGTCTATTTAGTACCTAATTATTGAAATTATGGACTAAATCAAATTAATCCAAACTATTTAGTCAAAATTTTAACTATATTGAAATTTTAGGACAAAGACGAAGCCTTGTCGAACTTGGAGGATCGATTCTACAATTCGTCTATATCCCTATATCACAAACCCCAAAATGACATAGTTTTGGTTAAGTTATTTCAGTCAATTTCTCCCCTTTTTCTATGATTCATTTTCTCCCTTTTTCTAAACTATAGCTCATTGATTTTCTCTCTAACCTAGACCAAACTTTCTCGTCGTTCGGTTATCACTGTCCTCGACCGTTTTTATCAATCGATGTCTAATATCAAAATACACCGCTCGAACCGCCTCGCTCTCCTCATCATGGATCCAACCTCTGATCATCAAGAAACCCCACAAAAATTTGTAGATCTAACCAAAACCTCTTCGGCTACCCTTCTTCGGATTCCACGATTCCACCGTCCGATAATGATGGTTCTTTGACTCTCGTCGATGAGAGGAACGTCTTCACCGTCAGGATCCTCCAACCTTAGTCTGGAACACCGTTTTGTTTTGTTTTAACACCTAAACTATTATTTGTGTTTCATTTTAGTACCTAAACTTTTATTTGTTTCAAAATCATACCTAACGTTTACTTTTTTTCATTTTAGTACTCCCGTTATTAAAAACTAAATAGAATTGTTACATGTAACATTTTATGGGCAAATTACATCATTCATAACTTAATTATCTTTTCACTCTTATTTTTGTCACTAAAGTTTAAGAATTTTCAATTTAACTACTCAACTTTCAAATTACACATGTTTTAATCACTCAAATTTATTTTATTAATAATTTTTGTGATGTGACATTTTTATTATTATTTTATTAATATATAAATAAAATAAAAAATCAATTTGAAATTTAGAGTGATTAAATTAGGTTTAATTTGAAAGTTAAGTAATTAAATTAAAAAATTAAACTTTAGTGACCAAAATAGGAGTGAGAAGATAGTTGAGTGATAATGATGTAGTTTACCCATAAAAATTTCATGTTGTAACAATTCCGCTAAGTTTTTAACGGTGAGGTTCCAAAACAAAACAAAAATTAAATGTTTGGTATGATTTTGAAACAAGTGAAAGTTTAGGTACTAAAATGAAATAAAACTGATAGTTTAGATACTAAATGTAAACTTTTCCCTAAAATTAAATACATAAAGAATATATATAAATAAGGACAAGTCTACATCGCACGTCGCATACCGCAACACACCACTAAAGCGACGTACCGAAACACGCCACAATCAAATTTGTCCTTATCATATAAATATTAAAAAGTATAAGGATTTATTTAAAATTGATCATTTATTAAAATTTAATTATAATTTTAATAGAATTATAATTAAATTGTAATTTTTAATAGAAAATAATAATTAATTTAAGCAATTTAATTGTTTAGAATTAGTATTTTTAAGTTATATAAATTAGAACCGGCCATCAGCATCAGTCACCGTCGGCGACCACCTTCACTCGCTGGAAAATCAACTGCTACAATATTCAGAGCTTCAATTCATAGGAAAATAATTGCTCCTGTTATTTTTCTAAAAAATGGGTAAACTACACGTTTAATGCCTAAAGTATTACTTTTATTCCGTTTTAGTATCTCAACTTTCGATTTTTTTCAAAACCATACCTAACGTTTACTTTTTGTTTCATTTTAGTGCCCCCACCGTTAAAAAGTTAATAGCACATCTGACGTGGTATTTTTTATTTGGGTAAACTACACAGTTCATCACTCAACTATCTTCTCACTCTTATTTTGATCACTAAAGTTTAAAAATTTTGAATATAATAATTAAATTTTTGAATTTTTCTATTTTGATCCTATCGGACTATATTATTATTATTATTATTATTATTATTATTATTATGGCATGATAAATTAATTAATATTTAATATCAAATAAGATTTAAAATAAAAATTTATAATTTTAATCCAACCCTTAACCCTTAAATCCCAATCATCGATCTAAACCCCAACCCCACCGACATCACCCTCCGACTACCACATAAGAATCCCTTGAAAATTTGTTTGCAAACAAGAAATAAATGAACACATAGAAACAAATTTAAATGTCAAGAATACATCAATCAACATCACCTTTACGAAGACAAGTTAAGAAAAATGTAAACAATGCTCAATACCCATAATTGAAACAACAAAAATCTTAATTTTTTTTTTTATAAAAACAAAAACAACAACAATAAAAGGGAAAGCACATGAAGTGGATGATAAGGAAGTTGCCATTCATGCTTCCCCATTTCCTTTTAAAATGTTGCAGTTCCAAAAAACTAAAACTAAAATAAAGAAGAGATAAAGAGTATGAAACAAAAACAAAACAAAAAATCTAGGTTTTTTTATACTTATTTCCTTGCACTTTCCCTCATTTTTTAGCCAAAATAAAGATAACATGAAACACTCATCTCCCGTATACCTTTTCGTACACGAGATACAGATGTCCCATCACTTTTAAAACAATTCCTCATTTGAAAACCCATAAAAAATTTGATTTTTTTCGATTTGTGAAAACATAACATTTTAATATAAAGCAAAACATTGATTGTAATATGTTACAAAATTCTACTTAATTAAAATTCAGAGCATTTTTAATACTTTGATTATATGCCAAATAAATTTTTCCAAAATAAACTAGATTGTCCTAGTGTCACTGATGAGTCAACCTTAATTGATGATCACCGCTGCTATAGCTACACTCCTTACTCAGTTAATCTCTACTTTTACCTACGCGTGGAAATAAAACACGTTAAGCATTTACTTAGTGAGACATAATATTGTAAAAACATTAAAGTATACATAAGTATCTCATGGTTATTTGATTTCAAACTAATTCACACCATCCATAAGGATTAGATTAGTCCCTCTTATTGAAACCAAACTTCTTTCATACTATCATCATAAACATCTTTAGCATTTCCATCATACTTTTCTTTCTTTCATTTTTCTTTAATAATTATTCATTAATTTCAGTTATAGCCTCTTTCCATGCCTTAATACATTCGTTCATATATTTTTGTTATGGCATCCTTTCATGCCTTAATGCATCCATTCATGCATTTTAGTTATGACATCCTTTCATGCCTTAATGCATCCATTCATGCATTTTAGTTATGTCATCCTTTCATGCCTTAGTACATCCGTTTATGCATTTTAGTTATGGAATCCTTCATGGCTTAGTGCATCCGTTCATGCACTTTAGTTATGGCATCCTTTCATGCCTTAATGCATCCGTTCATGCATTTTAGTTATGGCATCCTTTCATGCCTTAGTGCATCCGTTCATGCACTTTAGTTATGGCATCCTTTCATGCCTTAATGCATCCGTTCATGCATTTTAGTTATGGCATCCTTTCATGCCTTAGTGCATCCGTTCATGCACTTTATTTATGGAATCCTTTCATGCCTTAATACATCTGTTCATACATTTTAGTTATGGCATTCTTTTGTGCCTTAGTGCATCCGTTCATGCACTTTAGTTATGGCATCCTTTCATGCCTTAGTGATAACATAGTCAATACTATAAAACATACATTAATTTAAACATTCTAATTTGAATCAGTATGAATCTTCTTCATCTCAAATAATTACAATAATTGTACTCACCTGGTAAGCCCCGCTTAAAAGATGTAGAGATGGTTGGCTAATCAACAACTTTATATTTCCCCTTTTCTTGATAGATTCAGGATCTTGGTTACTATCTACACAAGCATCCATTAAGTACAAATAACAAACCAATGTTATTATACTCCTTAACTGTAACATCCGCAATACCGGGTTAGTGACCAAATTGTAAAGTTTCAGAATTTGGTGACTAAAGTAGAAGAATGAAAGAATTCAATGATTATTTGAATATATATTGAAGGTTATTTGGTAATTATTAAAGGAAATTAAGGGTATTATGGTCATTTGATCAGAAAGATTTTTATAATTTTTTTAAGGTAATATAAACGTGGGAAATTTGAGAAGTATCCAGAGTTCTCTGCTCCTTTCTTCTTCTTCATACGTGGGAGAGCAAGGCAAAGGTAAGTTTAATTTTAGTTGGTTAATTCTGTAGTTTTAAGCTTAGTTTGGATTCTTTGGGTATTAAATAAGCTTAAGGAAAGCTTATATGGGATTTAAACAATAAGATAAAGGAATTATGAAGGAATTTGCAATATGAGTTTTAAGATGAAATTTTGATATGGTATGGTTGTTGAAGTTTTATGGATGAATTTGACTTGTCATCAATCTAATTAAGAAGTATGAAGTGTTAGAATTGGAATTTGAACACATTGAAAATTTGGTATGATTTTTGAATCTCATATGGAAGATAGGATTTTTAGGTTTAAGATGAAATAAATGAATATAGATTGGTTTAAGTATGTGTACTAGAGTTAAGAATAAAAAGGGGATGATATATGAAGTGTTTGAGTGGAAATGAAGTAATTTTCGGGTTGAAAATATGATTTCTGGGCAAGGGGAATCGGTATCCATTCAAGGGGAACCGATACCCCTTCAAACGAACAACATTTCCAGAATGTCATTAGGGAATCGATACCCCCATAGTAGGGAACCGATTCCCCCTAAAGGAAATTGGGAATATGGGTTTAATAAGTTCGTTTAAGTTGCTAGTATCCAATTACAAGGTGTAGGTATCTAATGATTGCCTCGAAATGTACATTTATGTAGATTCTACGCATAAAGCAATTCCGGAACGTTTGGCAAGTAAGATCGATCAAGGGAAAGATAAGAGATTGGAATTGACTAGTGAGACCAGGTGAGTGCATATTCAATAGTATATGATGTGCGATGGGAATAAGACTTGCGATGAGTCTATTTCCTGAAGTGTTACACATGAATGCATGATTAAAGGCATGAGTTGAATATGCATGTATGTATGCTTGATTATATGGATTGATCTGTTCTTTTATGTGTTAGATGATAAAGTATAAGTAATTACATAAGAAAGGTTATGAATTATATGAGATATAAACTATGTGATCATAGTAAAATATAATTATTATTATATGATAAGTGAAATAAGCTGGATAATATTGATCTATAGGATGAAGTGAGAATAGTACACTAACTAGGAGATTTGAACATAAATGATAAGATGAGCATATAAGATAAGCTAGATGGGAAAGATTCATATGTTTAAATAAAACTATAACACATGGGTTGTATGATAGAAATTTATGAAGTTATATGAGAAGATTATAGGAGTTATATGAAATTGAATTAAGTAAACAGATTAGATTATATATATAAAGAAATAATAGAAGTGAGATATGTTTATAAGTCTGCCCTAGATGAATATGAATTATAAGAGTGCTATATGATTTATATTAGGGTAAATCTTGAGGATATATATATATAGATAAATATGAAATGAAATGAAATGAGTTATATGAATACATAATTATGTGATGAAATGGTGGATTACCTGAACATGTGAATATATATGTCTAAGAGAAGGCATAAGATTAAGATATAAGCAATGTGACTATAAGTATATATGTGCTCTAAGTGATATGACTTATAGGTATTTCTATTATAATGTTAAATAATATGTTATGTATGTTAAATGAATTATGTGATGGTATAAGAAATGATATGAAATATATATATGTGAAAACAAGTATATGTTATGAGATAAGACCTATGACTATAAGCTACGTGAAAGTGTTCTAGGTATTTCTATATATTATATGAAGTATATGATCTTATGTGAACAAGATATGATAATTATGGTTATATGAATAAAGGTGATTGGGTGAGAAATGATAGAAATTATATGAAAACATGATATATGTGACATGTGAATTATATGGAAATGATCTACGTGTAAGTGAACTACGTGACTATGTGATAATATGAAAAGAAGCTATGTGATACGTGATATGTGAAAGTGAATTACAAGTTTATGTGAATATTTGAAATGAAATAAATGATAACGCCCATGTTATGTGTCATGAGAGCTAGGGGTATAGTTGGCATGCCAAGAGTCGAGGGTCTACGCGGTCCTTCGGGACATATGTATATTCTTTGGAACATGTGTGAAGTCTGGAAAGACACATATATGATCCCTAGCATATGTATATGATTCTTAAGGAATTCTATGTGGTCCTTATGGACATCATTATATGGCACTACGGTGCAATTCTACGCGGTCCTTCGGGACATATGTATATTCTTTGGAACATGTGTGAAGTCTGGAAAGACACATATATGATCCCTAGCATATGTATATGATTCTTAAGGAATTCTATGTGGTCCTTATGGACATCATTATATGGCACTACGGTGCAATTCTACGCGGCACTTCGGTGCAATTATACGAGCTGTGGTGACAGCATCAGTGCACAACCTCTATAGACTCACATATCGATAGTTCTCACATATGTACATGGGCTAATCCAGAGATATGAACAAATATATGTTAGTGGTATGATAAATGCTATAGAAATGATATGATGTTGTGTGTATAGTGTTTGATTGACAAAGTATGTGATTACATGATAAACTGTTAATGATGAATTATGTGTATGTATGTATTTACTGTAATTACTCTGATATGATTTTATATGATATGAAAAATGCATGGAATTGCTATAACATGATAGAACAGAACATGCATGTATCGGTATATGTCATAAAGTGCATTATAAGTTGTTATGCCTCACTAAGTCTTCGACTTAGCGTGTGATTGTTTCACACGTAAGTTTCAAAAAGAGTAAAGAGTAATGCGGAGCAAGACAGGTCAGTTTTCCTTACCAAAAGATCAGATCAGAAATATTTGACAAAGTATGTATTTGGTTATGTATAAAGTGTTGGCATGTAATAAGTCATTAAGTACGAGCACTCTGATAAAGTCTGTATTTTGTTTTAAATAAAGTTTTAAATTTCCCGAGATTTTTCTTAAGAGTCAAGGTTTGAAAAGTTAATGTGACACTTCGGACTCGTATCCGGGTTGGATACGGGTTGGGGGTGTTACATTTAATGGTATCAGAGCTAAGGTTTAGCCGATTCTCGGCATAAACCGAAGTCCAAAATGTCATAAAAGGTGTACATGCCAACATAGATTGAAAAAAAAATCTGATATGATAGTGTAAGGAATATGTTGTCTTGGTAATAGAATAAGAATAGTTTAATACAGTAGGAATCCGATCGTGATAATTTCGAAGTAAGTGAAAGGTGATATTCCTTATTATGATAGCTATTCACCTGCCCTGGCCAGGCAGGATGAAGAGCGGACACCTCAGGAAATGCCTAGTAAGATCAAAAGTTGATTTCAGAAAGCTGAAATCATATCTGAATAATGATAGAAAGTTTTCATCGTTTGGAATCGGAAAAATGATATAGAGTAGTTTTGTTATTATGTGGATAAGATAGAATATGGTGAACATGTGTCACCATAAGAAGGTTAAAAAGATCTAAGGACGTGATGAGTACGTATAGAAGAACTCAAGGATAAGAGCATCAGTGACAAGTGTATAAGATGTATAAAGTCAGAGCTTATGAGTTTGAAACGAAGTGATAGTATTGCGCATAAACAAGAGTATGTTTATGATAAGGGTTTGCAGTTAAGATGGAAGGAGTTAGCATTGGCTAACTAGAGTATGTGATAAAAATGTACTGGAATTATAAGATTATAAGATATTGTCAGGATATGATAACCAGATCTGCAATGGAACTGGATACAGTTGCATATTTGGATCATAGTAATGTGGTATAGTAAAGGAAAAGGAAGTAAGAATTTGTACATTTAAGTAAAGCTGAGGATTGATAAGAAGAGTTTGAGAATATGTATATCGATGATCAGATGATAGGACACAGGAAGTCAGAATGTTGAGTTGAGTAAAAGAAATTTCAGGATGTATGAGAATAGAGGTGAAATTGATAAGTTGAGTAAGCAAATTTTAAGATAATTTCGATTTGAAAGGATGTATGTGTTTGGTTGATTAGGGTTTGTACCCTAGATTGAACATATGTTATTGACTAGCTATCAGAGTAAAGGTGATAGAGTTATAAGATTGAAGGAAAAGATAAAGTTGAGTTAATTGATTATGATGTGAATTTGAATATGGTTTTATATTCTGAGCAGATAGCTATGATGTAGAAACTGAGATAAGTATTTGCATGGAACCTTCAGGAAGAAAAATACAAGTATAAAAATGATGAAGAATGAAGTTATGTATAAGAAATGGGTTATTAGAGTAATGAGGATGCAATGAAGATTGGTACATAAAGATGAGTATAAGTGATAAGACAAGAGTATGTGAACATGAAAGGAAATATATGATTTATGTATAAGGAATAAAGAAATGAAAGGGATTGATTTAAAAGGATCAGATCCGATAAATATGGAAGTATAGAGGACAATTTTGATATAGAAATAAGACAAATGTGCAAGGTGATGTGAAAATATTGTTTGACTCCTTAAAGTATATGTTTAATCACATTGAAGAAGATTTAAAGTTGTGTTTTGGTCAAATGATGACGAAATACAAGTTTGGTATGATTATAAGGTAATTAGAGAGTTATGAAGAAATAGATGGATTTATGATATAGAGATGGATGTTACTGTCAACATGATGAGTGACATTATATTGAATTTTAGAAAGGTCAAAGGAAAGATGCATAATCGAATGAGAGAAAAGACAACAATGGATTGGTATTACTGGTTATTGTTGATATGATAAGCAACAGAGGATGAATGTATAAACGAAAAAGATAGTCGGAAAACTAAAGGATTAAAAAGTAAGTTCTGATGATGATAAGAAAGAATAAGTCAGGGAAGCAACATAAGAACATTAGAAGATATGTTCTTATTAAGAGGTGCAGTGAAAATTCGAGGACGAATTTTCTTAAAAGGAGGGGAGATTTGTAACATCCGCAATACCGGGTTAGTGACCAAATTGTAAAGTTTCAGAATTTGGTGACTAAAGTAGAAGAATGAAAGAATTCAATGATTATTTGAATATATATTGAAGGTTATTTGGTAATTATTAAAGGAAATTAAGGGTATTATGGTCATTTGATCAGAAAGATTTTTATAATTTTTTAAGGTAATATAAACGTGGGAAATTTGAGAAGTATCCAGAGTTCTCTGCTCATTTCTTCTTCTTCATACGTGGGAGAGCAAGGCAAAGGTAAGTTTAATTTTAGTTGGTTAATTCTGGAGTTTTAAGCTTAGTTTGGATTCTTTGGGTATTAAATAAGCTTAAGGAAAGCTTATATGGGATTTAAACAATAAGATAAAAGAATTATGAAGGAATTTGCAATATGAGTTTTAAGATGTGTTGAAACATTTTGATATTTCGATATAACAAATTAAGTTAAATGGATTTTAAGATTTTCCAAATGATTTTCTAAGTATATTCGATATAACTATTCGAATATCAAAACATTACTCCAAATATTTCAAAAATCATTTTTAATCCTTACTTAAGTGTAAAATTAAGTTTTAATCATAAAACAATTTCAAAATAATTTTACAAAGTATTTCGAACCAATTCAAAGCAAAAAATTACAGATTGCTCAGAGGGAACCGATTCCCCCCCATAGGAGGAACCGATTCCCCCTAAATGGTTTTGGCCCCGAGATTTCCAGAATGCTCGGAGGGAACCGATTCCCCCCATAGGAGGAACCGATTCGCCCTAAACAGTTTTGCTCCGAGAATTCCAGTATGCTCGGAGGGAACCGATCCCCCCCAAGGGGTACCGATTCCCCCCCTTGTACAACGGTCGAAATATTTGAATTTTACACTTAGGAACCGATTCCCTTCAAGGGGGAACCGATTCCCCCCACGCTCCAAGCTGTTTTATTAAATGTTTTCACACTAAAACGGCTATAATATCTTCTCTAATCATCCCCAACATTCAAAAGTGATCCAAGGTGTATTTAAGCAAGCTTAGAAGTCATTGATCAAAAACAAGAAACATCAAGCAACTAGAATCAAGAGAGTCAAAGAAGCATCAAACCTCAAGTTTGAGCATTTCAAGCCTATTTTCATTCAATATTCATTTTGCTTTCAAGAACACTTTTTGTGCTCAATTGTATTCATCTTTGAGTGTTCTTTTCTTTGTTCTAGAATTGTGCAAACATCTTACCTTGTGAGGTTTTCTTGTAAGTTTGCAAATTTGTAATCTTCTCTTTGGGAAAAAGAGTGTTCTCAAGAGTTGGGGTATACTCTTGAGGGAATTGTAAGGTTATCTCTTTGGCCTCAAAAGAAAGAACAAATTAGTGAATTTGTTGGAAAATCCTTAGTGTAGATAGCTAAGGTAGTGGACGTAGACTTTATTTGAGAAAGTCGAACCACTGTAAATCGATGTGCAATTACTTTCAATTTTCTGCAAAAGCTTCCACAAAAATTTTAATTGCCAATTCACCCCCTCTTGGCCGATTCCGTCAATCGATTAACTCAACAATTGGTATCAGAGCCTCACTCATTTGAAGGTTTAATCGCCTCTTGAGTTGATTCGGGAAGAGTTACATCGATTACCAAGTCATCAATGGCCTCCACTTCAAATTACGACTCCGGTCTTGATTCGATGCCCGTCAACAAGCCTCCTTTCTTCAATGGAGCTAATTACGCCTATTGGAAGAATAGAATGATGTACTTCATTCAAGCAAGTGACATGGGAGCATGGAATGCCGTAGAAGAAGGATACATCAAGCCTATCACTCATCCAAGGTTGTGGAGTGAATGAGAGACAAGAATGTTCCAGCTCAACTCCAAAGCCATCCATATTATTTTTTGTGCTCTTGGACCAGATGAATACGGAAGAGTTTCATCGTGTACAACCGCCAAAGAAATATGGGACAAGCTTCAAGTCACACATGAAGGTACATATGAGGTAAAGAAATCAAAAATTAGTATTCTAACGCATAGCTATGAAAATTTCAGGATGAAACCAAATGAAGACATCAAAGCTATGACGGATAGATTTTCAACGATTGTCAATGGTCTCAAATCATATGGAGAGATCATCTCAAATGAAAAGCTTGTGAGGAAGTTAGTCTACTCCCTCCCAAAATCATGGCAATCAAGAAGACGGCAATCATTGAGTCTAAGGACCTATCGTCCTTAACTCTTGAAGAACTTATCGGTTCACTCCTCACTCATGAGATGATGCTCGAAGATGAGGTGGACCTTGATAAAGTTGAAGAGACACCAAAGGAAAAGGAGAAGAAGAAAATATTGAGTTGCTCTCAAATCCACAAAAGATGAGAGTGATTCTAATAATGATGATGATGACGAGGAAATGGCATTGTTTGCCAAACGGTTCAGAAAAATGATGAGACCTTACCAAGGAAGAAAATTCAAACGAAACGAAGGCCTCAAAAATGAACCAAAAGAGAAGGACCCAATCATTTGCTATGAATGCAAAAAGCCGGGGCATGTCAAATATGATTGCCCACAATTGAAGAAAAAGGGTCAATCAAAGAATAAGCACAAGGCTCATGTGGCTACATGGAGCGATGAAGAAGGTTCCGATGAAGAGGAACAAGAAGTAGCAAACTTGTGCTTGATGGCATTCGGGAAAGATTCTAAGGTAACCTCTAACTCATCCGATTTTGATGATTTATCTTATGATGAGTTATTTGAGGAGTACAATGGGTTGGCTTCGGATTATGAGAAATTGTTTTTAAAATATAAAAATGATGTTTCAAAATTGAAAAATGAAAACAAACTCATATCCAAAACCAACAACGATCTTGAAAGTAAAATCAAAGATTTGCAATCAAACTAGAAGAGTTTGAAAAGAAAAATTTAGATTTACAAAATTTACTTTCAAAGATCAATGATGATCATCAAAAGAAAATTGATGATCTTAAAACTTCTTTTGATAAAGTTGGAACAAAACATTTTGAAAAAGGTGGAAATTCAAAATCCAACTTTGTTAGAAAAAGTTTTAGAAACTACAATCATAGAGGTCCCCAAAGAACCTCTAATGGAAAAATCATTAGAAGTATGTGGGTTCCTAAAGAACTCATTACTACTAAAGATAAAAATATCCTACACAAATGGATACCTAAGGGGACTAGGATTTTGGAAACTAATGAATATGGACCCAAAGAATTTGGGTACCAAAAATCAAAATTAATCTATGTTTGTAGGGAAAGGAGCATTGCT
Organism: Hibiscus syriacus; assembly: GCF_006381635.1. Classification (NCBI taxonomy): domain Eukaryota; kingdom Viridiplantae; phylum Streptophyta; class Magnoliopsida; order Malvales; family Malvaceae; genus Hibiscus; species Hibiscus syriacus. Next base: position 72,563 of record NW_024062383.1, read on the forward strand.
ACAAGGCACGGAAACAAATTCAAATTCATGGTACCTTGATAGTGGATGCTCAAGACATATGACCGGAGACAAAAGCCGGTTCATTGAGCTTAACGCCAAAAATGGAGGAGAAGTGACTTTTGGAGACAATTCAAAAGGTCACATTGAAGGTATTGGTACAATAGGTAATACCTCTTCCATACAAATTAAGAATGTTTTATGTGAATGGATTAAAGCATAATCTATTGAGTATTAGTCAATTATGCGATAAAGGATTCAATGTCTTATTTGAAATTAATGGTTGTAAAGTCATTGACATTGCATCTAATCGGATTATGCTTGTTGGTCATAGAATAGGAAACATTTACATGGTGCATTTAGATTCTATTGATATGACTAATTTATGCCTAGTTGCTAAGGATGAGCATGATAGTTGGTTATGGCATAGGAGACTAGGTCATGCTAGTATGAGTGTTTTGCAACGGTTAATTCAAGGAGACTTAGTAAGAGGGTTGCCTAAGCTTAAATTTGATAATGATAAAATCTGTGATGCTTGTGCTAAAGGAAAACAAAAACGAGTTTCTTTTAAATCTATTAATGATGTATCAACTAGTAGAGTATTACAATTGATCCATTTAGATCTTTTGGGCCAACTAGAACTACTAGCTTGGGAGGAAAACAATATGCATTTGTCTTGGTAGATGATTATTCTAGATACACTTGGGTTCTATTCTTAAGTACTAAAGATGAAGCATTAGAAAATTTCATCACATTTTCAAAAATAATCCAAAATGAAAAAGGTTACTCTATCACTAGTGTTAGAAGTGATCATGGAACTGAATTGAAAATCTTGGATTTATTGAGTTTTGTAATTCTAATGGTATTAGCCATAATTTTTCAGCACCTAGAACCCCTCAACAAAATGGAGTTGTTGAGAGGAAAAATCGAACTTTAGAAGAAATGGCTAGAACCATGCTTTCTGAAAATAATTTGCCAAAATATTTTGGGCGGAAGCCACAAATACCGCTTGTTATGTTGTAAATCGAGTAATGATTAGGCCAATTTTAAAGAAAACTCCATATGAAATTCTCAAAAATAAAAAGCCTAACATTAGTTATTTTCATCCTTTTGGATGTAAATGTTTTGTTTTAAACAACGGTAAAGAAAATCTTGGCAAATTTGATGCTAAAAGTGATGAAGGAATTTTTCTGGGTTATTCCTTAAATTCTAAAGCTTATCGTGTATTTAATAAAAACTTTAGTTGTAGAAGAGTCTATACATGTTGTTTTCGATGATAATCCCCTTCCAAGGAAGGATTCTTCTGTTAATGATGATGTAGGTATTGTACAAGCAAATGACGTTAGACATGACGTTGGAGAATCATCATCAAAGGAAAAAACAAAAGATGAAGAACTCATGATCCCCTCGAGAATCCAACCATTGAAGAAAGGGAAGTATCTTTTCCAAGAGAGTACAACTATGTCAAGGATGGTGAAATATAGGTGATCCATCAAAAGGGGTAACTACTCGATCTTCTCTTAGAAATATCTGTAATTATGTTGCATTTATTTCATGCATAGAGCCTAAGAACATCAAAGAAGCATTAAAAGATGAACATTGGATTATGGCTATGCAAGAAGAATTAAATCAATTTGAGAGAAGTAAAGTATGGACATTAGTTGAAAGGCCTAGTAATAAATCTACTGTAGGTACTAGATGGGTTTTTAGAAATAAACTTGATGAAAGTGGTAATATAGTGAGGAACAAGGCTAGACTTGTTGCTCAAGGCTATACTCAAGAAGAAGGCATAGACTATGATGAAATACGCTCCCGTAGCTAGGATGGAAGCAATTAGAATGTTATTGGCATTTGCATGTTTCAATGAATTTAAATTATATCAAATGGATGTTAAAAGTGCATTTTAAATGATTTTATAAAGAAGAAGTGTACGTGGAACAACCTCAGGTTTTGAAGATTCAAATTTTCCGGATCATGTTTTAAAATTGACAAAAGCTCTTTATGGTTTAAAACAAGCTCCTAGAGCTTGGTATGAAAGATTGTCAAATTTTTTAATTGAAAAAGATTTTTTAAAAGGAAAGGTTGACACTACATTGTTTTTAAAGAGAAAAGGTAAAGATTTATTAGTAGTTCAAATTTATGTTGATGATATAATATTTGGTTCTACTAATGATGTTCTTTGCCAAGAATTTTCTAAGCTAATGCAAAGTGAGTTTGAGATGAGCATGATGGGAGAGCTCTCATTTTTCTTGGGACTCCAAATCAAGCAAAGAAAAGATGGCATCTTCATTAATCAAGCTAAGTACGTCAAAGATATGCTCAAGAAGTTTGGTCTGGAAAATGGGAAACCTCACAACACTCCAATGAGCTCTTCAACAAAGCTGACTTAGATGAAGGAGGTAAATGTGTAGATGATAAATTATATAGGTCAATGATTGGCTCTTTGCTTTATCTAACTGCAAGTAGACCGGACATTATGTTTAGTGTTTGCTTATGTGCTAGATTTCAATCATATCCTAAGGAATCACATTTACTAGCTGTTAAGAGAATCTTTAGATACCTTAAGGACACTCCTAGTTTAGGACTTTGGTATCCTAGAGACTCTAGCTTTAGCTTGCATGCCTTTTCTGATGCGGATTATGGAGGATGCAAATTAGATAGGAAAAGCACCTCCGGTACTTGTCAATTCCTTGGAAATATGTTGATTTCTTGGTTTTCAAAGAAACAAAATTGTGTTGCATTATCTACCACTGAAGCGGAATACATTTCAGCCGGTAGTTGCTGTGCACAAGTTTTATGGATGAAACAACAACTTTTTGATTATGGAATTGAAGTAGGTACCATTCCTATCAAGTGTGACAATACTAGTGCTATTTGTCTCACTAAAAATCCCATCCAACACTCTAGAACTAAGCACATTGACATAAGACATCACTTCATTAGAGACCATGTCACTAAGGAAGATGTAGTTCTAGAATTTGTTGATACTTTGCACCAATTAGCGGATATCTTTACAAAACCCTTAGACAAGGAAAGATTTTGGACACTTAGGAGAGAATTAGGTTTGACCAACCTATCTTCACTTAGTGTTTAAAATAATTTTAGCACTTTTAATAAATCTTGAAAAATGCTTATAATAATTTTTGATTGCATTCTTGCTATTAGTTAGGGGGAGTTTGTGATTCTTAGTGAAAATTATGTTCAAAAATCGATTAAAGATTAATTTAATTGTTTGAACATAATTAATTTTTGATATATGAGTTGCCAATACCACTAGAAAAGATTAATTTAGCATTTTGTGCTTAAAAATCGGATTTTAGCATTTTGGTGCAGAGGGAATCGATCCCCCCATGAGGGGAACCGATTCCCCCCACAGGGGAATCGATACCCCCCTGGGGTTCTGTTAAAATCGGGCAGAACACCCAAAACCCCCAAATTTTCAAAACCCTCTCTTCCGCCGTTCCCTCTCAACTCCTCTCAAATCTCCTTTCTTGCCTCAAATCAACGATATTAATCGGAATTCGAATCAAATATCATCTTCTAAACCTGTTGGAATCATTAAAATCGTGCAAACAACATCTAAATCCCCTCAATCTTCATCTTTCAAGGTAATTTTTCTAAACTCTCTATTTTATTATTTTTGAACATAGGATTAGTTTTAATTAGTTCTAGGTTGAAATAGTGATCGGACATTGATTGTTTAGTGAATAGAAACTAGATGTTACAACTAATTTCATCAAAAACACAAGAATTTTCAAAAAAAAAATTCGAAATTAAAAAAAAATTGTTTTTAAATTATTGTGTTTTGATTAAATTATGTTGTTATTATGAAAACTATACATATATTGTTTCTCAAAACCATATTTTTCAAAAGTTTCTCAAAAGCTTTACCCATTAGGATTGATTTAGAGAACCTTGAAATATTGAGGACTCAATTGAGTTTTTGGGATTAATTGAATTGCATACATTTGTTTTAAAATTGCAGGTTATTCTATCTATTCCGATTTCCTTCACCATGTCAAATCCTAAACGTCCTAGGTCTTCATCTAGTCGTTCTAGTCGTCAACCAAATCCTCCTCTTATTCCTCAAAATCCTATTCCAAATCTTGATCCTAACTTGACTATCCAAAATTCTTGTTTCAATCAACCGGGTCCTAAAGATTATCGTTATTGGTTTTACCAATATTTTGACTCATATAAGATTAGGGAAGAACGTATCCCATCTCTTCAAACTATGGTTGATATTAACTTTAAATATCTCCCTATCTTGCACGAATGGAAATTTGATAAACTTTTCGAACTTGAACCCATTGTCTATCATCAACTTGTTCGTATCTTCTACTGTAATGCCGTTTGTATCAAAAATCGTGACAAAACCAAAACCATAGGAGTGCGTTCCTACCTCCTAGGTCAATATTTCCATCTTGATCCGGATTACATAGCCAATGCCTTAGGCTTGGACAATGAAGGATTATCAAACGAAAAACAAGTTTTAGGCTCACGATATAAACGGAATGATAGTGCAAGTGTTTTAGATCTCCATGAGCGTTTTCTTCATCTTATGATCACTTAGTGGTTTCGACCATCCGGGGGCCGTTATTTTACTCTTAGAGCTTTAGACCTTTGGTGGTTGCATTGTTTTGAAAACAATATAAAAATAAACCTTTCCGAGATTATCTTTGCTGAGATCGTTGAAACCGTTAACTTAGTGCCAAATAAGAAACTCTGTTCTTTACTAGTTTACGGTTGTATCCTTAGTAATCTCTTTTCTAAAGCCGAACTCCGAGTTGGTCTAGATGCCTCATTTCCTCTTAAGAAACAAATCAATCTTCTTTCTTTACCAAGAGCGGGATGGGTCAAAATAGGAAACCGGTGCATGGGTTCGATCTTCTACTCCGGGAGCTAGTTCTTCACAAGCTCCACCCGAAGCTGACGAAGATCCCGAGTTTGAACAATTAATGAGGGATATCGATGAAGCTGAAGATGAGCCTGAACAACCCGAGGAGCACGCACAACAGTCGACTCAAATGCCTCCATATTTTCAATCCTTTATGGAGACATTTGATTTTCGATATGCGACCATGGACTCGCGTTTTACCTCTATAGAGTCTCATTATCCACAATGGGAGCTCAACAATTAGAGATTCTTCGGGAGATGCGTGCAAACAATGAATCAACCAATGCTCGTATCAATGAACTCACACACGAGATGGCCGCTATGCGAGCCCGTTTTTCTCCTACCGATCCGAATGTTTGATTATGTGTTTAGTTTTAAGACTTTGAACTAAAAGAATATTGTTTCAACATTTTTGATATTTTGGATTGTTTGATTTTGTGGATTGTTGGATTTTGGATTTATGAATAGTGTGAACTTATATGTTTTATTCATTTTGCATCATCATTAGCAATATGACCAATTTTGCCATATCACATTATTTATGAATATTGATTTATGAAACTAATGGCTAACCTCTCTTTTGATTGTGATCTTAGCAGCTTAAGCTTATAATTAATAAATCAATTGGCTAAATGATTTCAAAACCTTGTTTTACAATGTCTTTTTGATTTAACAAAAAGGGGGAGAAGAATAGGTGTTAAATGTTTTACATAATAAATTGAAGGTGTTAAATGTTTACATAATATTGAAGAAGTGTTAAAGTAAGTGGGAGTAATTTCAAACTTGATTTCAAAAATCTTAAAATTACTAAAATGTTTTGTTATATCAAAAAGGGGGAGATTGTTGAAACATTTTGATATTTCGATATAACAAATTAAGTTAAATGGATTTTAAGATTTTCCAAATGATTTTCTAAGTATATTCGATAACTATTCGAATATCAAAACATTACTCCAAATATTTCAAAAATCATTTTTAATCCTTACTTAAGTGTAAAATTAGTTTTAATCATAAAATAATTTCAAAATAATTTTACAAAGTATTCGAACCAATTCAAAGCCAAAAATTACAGATTGCTCAGGGAACCGATTCCCCCCCATAGGAGGAACCGATTCCCCCTAAATGGTTTTGGCCCCGAGATTTCCAGAATGCTCGGAGGGAACCGATTCCCCCCATAGGAGGAACCGATTCCCCCTAAACAGTTTTGCTCCGAGAATTCCAGTATGCTCGGAGGGAACCGATCCCCCCCAAGGGGGTACCGATTCCCCCCTTGTACAACGGTCGAAATATTTGAATTTTACACTTAGGAACCGATTCCCTTCAAGGGGGAACCGATTCCCCCCACGCTCCAAGCTGTTTTATTAAATGTTTTCACATTAAAACGGCTATAATATCTTCTCTAATCATCCCCAACGTTCAGAAGTGATCCAAGGTGTATTTAAGCAAGCTTAGAAGTCATTGATCAAAAACAAGAAACATCAAGCAACTAGAATCAAGAGAGAGTCAAAGAGAAAGCATCAAACCTCAAGTTTGAGCATTTCAAAGCCTATTTTCATTCAATATTCATTTTGCTTTCAAGAACACTTTTTGTGCTCAATTGTATTCATCTTTGAGTGTTATTTTCTTTGTTCTAGAATTGTGCAAATATCTTACCTTGTGAGGTTTTCTTGTAAGTTTGCAAATTTGTAATCTTCTCTTTGGGAAAAAGAGTGTTCTCAAGAGTTGGGGTATACTCTTGAGGGAATTGTAAGGTTATCTCTTTGGCCTCAAAAGAAAGAACAAATTAGTGAATTTGTTGAAAAATCCTTAGTGTGGATAGCTAAGGTAGTGGACATAGACTTTATTTGAGAAAGTCGAACCACTGTAAATCGCTGTGCAATTACTTTCAAATTTCTGCAAAAGCTTCCACAAAAATTTTAATTGCCAATTCACCCCCCTCTTGGCCGATTCCGTCAATCGATTAACTCAACAGGAACCATACGATTATGCTTGGCAGACGAGGTCATGTATCACGCCATGCATCTATCGTCTCCAGACGAAATTTGGAGGAAGTTGGAAAGTCAATTTATGTCCAAATCCTTAACGACAAAACTGTATCTGAAGCAGCGGCTGTATGGGCTGAAGATGCAGGACGATCACGATTTGGCGCAACACGTGAATGTCTTCAATCAAATCGTTTCTGATCTGGCTCGGCTTGATGTGAAAATTGAGGATGAAGATAGAGTGATGATTCTGTTGTGTTCGTTGCCTCCCTCTTACGAACACATGGTGACTACTCTTACATATGGGGAAAGAGACTATCAACGTTGAGGAGATTACTGCAGCCTTGTTGGCTCACAACCAACGGAAGCAGAATGCAGGGGAAAGCTCTCAAGCCGATAGCTTATATGTCAAGGGTAATCAAGATCGTGGATGGAAGCCAGAGAAGGCAGGGTCCGGGAAGCGAAAATCCAGATCCAAATCCAGGGATAAGAAGACGATTCACTGTTACAAGTGCAAGGAGGTGAGACATATGAAGCGAGACTGTCCGAAGTTGAAAAAGCAGACTGATGAGAAGCGTGATGGCTCATCCAAGTCTGTGAACGTGGTCGAGGATGATAATTCTGATTGCAGTGAGGGTGATATGCTTTCTATTTCAACGACACAATTGACGGATGCTTGGATTCTTGACTCTGGATGTTCTTATCACATCACGCCAAATAGGGAATGGTTTTCGACATACAGGCCGATTAATTCTGGTTCGGTTTATTTGGGTGATGATCGATGCTGCAATATTGTTGGTATTGGTGATGTCAGAATTAAGATGCACGATGGCTCCGTTCGGACGTTGAGTGGTGTTCGACATATCCCAGACTTAAAGAAGAATTTGATTTCCTTGGACACTTTGCACAAGAATGGTTTTATCCCTAAGGCTGACGAGGATAGGGAAACCATTCGGATTGTTAAAGGAGCATTGACTGTGATGAAAGGCAAGATGACTGCAGGGAATATCTACATATTGTTAGGGAGTACCGTTGCAGGTGAAGTTCACTCTGTTGAGTCCTGTGATGATACGGCAAAATTGTGGCATATGCGCCTTGCTCATCTTAGTAAACGTGGTATGGCAGAATTACACAAGAGAAACTTGTAGCTCGATTTTTGCAAGTATTGTGTTCTTGGTAAACAGACTAAAGTCCGTTTCAAGACTGCGAAGCACACAACTCAAGGGATTCTTGATTATGTGCATTCTGATGTATGGGGGCCTTCCACGACATCGTCTTTGGTGGATCTAGGTACTATGTTACTTTTATTGATGATTTTTCACGGAAAGTTTGGGTGTATTTTTTGAAACAGAAATCTGAAGTTTTTGAGAAGTTCAAGCTGCGGAAAGCTGAGGTAGAAAACCAAACAGGACGAAAAATCAAGTGTTTGCGGTCTGACAATGGTACGGAGTACACAGATTCACAGTTCCTATAATTCTGTAAGGAGCATGGGATTCAGAGGCATTTTACAGTGCGCAAGACACCACAAGAGAATGGTGTTACGGAACGAATGAACAGGTCGTTGAATGAAAGAGCCAGATGTTTGCGATTGAATGCGGGGCTTCCCAAACACTTCTGGGCTGAGGCTATTAACATGGCGTGTTACCTTATCAACAGATCGCCAAGGGCATCGCTGGCTGGGAAAGTTGCAGAAGAGGTATGGACTGGTCATGATATTAGTTTTGATAACTTACGGATTTTTGGTTGTCCTGCTTATGTGCATGTACCTGCTGATGAGAGATCCAAACTTGATGCAAAATCGAAGGAGTACATTTTTCTGGGTTACAAGAAATGTGTCAAAGGATTCAAGTTCTGGGATCCAGTTGCGAAGAAAGTTGTGATTAGTAGAGATGTCGTTTTTGATGAACAGTCCATGTTGCAGCAGAAGCAAGACACGACAGTGGTGGATTTCGAGCAGTTTCCAGTTGAGAAACCAGAAACTTCTCAACCGACTTCTGGTGGTTCCACTACGGATGATTTGCAGGATTATAGTCTCGCCAGAGACAGGGTGAGACGGACGAATATAAAGCCTCCGAACAGATTGAGTTTGGAAGACTTGGTATCTTTTACACTTATTGTTAGCAGTGATGATCTGGTTACTTTTCATGATGACGTTACTAGTCAGGAAAACGACAAGTGGATGACAGCCATGGTTGAGGAGATGGAGTCTTTGAATCACAATCGCACATGGGAGTTAGTTCCCCTTCCTGAGGGTAAGAAGCCGATTGGTTGCAAATGGGTGTATAAGAAACCAGCAGTAACAAAAAAGAGGGGGAGAAGCTCAAGGCTCGTTTGGTAGCGAAGGGTTTTTCACAGCAGAAAGGAGTTGATTATGATGAAATCTTTTCTCCTGTGGTCAGGCACACTTCAATCCGAGCAGTACTTGCATTGGTGGCTAGTTGGGATTTGCATTTAGAGCATATGGATGTTAAAACTGCTTTTTTGCATGGTGATTTAGAGGAGCAGATCTACATGCGGCAACCTGAAGGTTTCACTCAACCTGGAAACGAGCATTTAGTTTGCAGATTGAAGAAATCTTTGTACGGGTTGAAATAGTCTCCGAGACAGTGGTATAAACGGTTCGACTCCTATATGATCAAGATTGGCTACAACCGATGTGAGTATGATTGTTATGTCTATGTTAAGAGCCTTGATGATGGTTCTTTTATTTTTTTTATTACTGTATGTTGATGATATGTTGATTGCTGCGAAGAACATGGATGATGTTATCGGTTTGAAAACTTTATTGAGTCAGGAATTTGATATGAAAGATTTAGGTGCTGTAAAGAAAATTCTTGGAATGGAAATTTGCAGGGACAGAGACTCAAGGAAACTGCGGCTATCTCAACGGGGTTATGTTGAGAAAATGCTAGAAAGGTTTGCGATGAGCAGCGCGAAACCAGTTAGCACTCCATTGGCGAATCACTTTAAGCTCTCATCAGAACAGTGCCCTAAGACAGATAAGGAAGCTGAAGATATGGCAAAGGTTCCGTATTCTAATGCTGTTGGCTGCTTGATGTATGCGATGGTATGTACTCGTCCTGATTTAGCTCATGCTGTTAGTCAAGTTTGTAAGTACATGTCTAAACCTGGTAAGCAACATTGGGAAGCAGTCAAGTGGATCTTTCGGTACTTAAAGGGTATTGTGGGACATGGAATTGTTTTTGGGAGTCAGCGGGATAATCCTTTGGTTGTAGGATATGTGGATTCAGACTATGCAGGTGACTTGGATAATAGAAGATCTACGACAGGGTATGTCTTTACTCTTGGTGGAGGGCCTATTTGTTGGAAGTCTATTGTTCAATCTGTTGTGGCTCTATCTACAACTGAAACTGAGTACATGGCAGCGGCTGAAGCTGCAAAATAAGCTTTATGGCTTACTGGTTTAGTGAAGGAGTTGGGTGTTCAACAAGGTGGAGTTCAGTTGCTTTGTGATAATCAAAGTGCTATTCACTTGGCTAAGAATCAGGTGTATCGTGCTAGAACTAAACATATTGATGTAAGGTTCCACAAGATCAGAGAGTTGGTTGCATCTGGAGAGGTTTTGTTTCAGAAGGTACATACTGATGAGAATGCCGCAGATATGTTCACCAAGCCAGTTACGACAGACAAGTTCAAGTATTGCTTGGACTTGTTGAATGTTTCGAGTTGTTAAAGAAGCAAGGTAACCCAACCCACATTGAAGTTTCCAAGGGGCAGAATATTCGCCAAGATGGAGATTTGTTAGGTATGACTCATAAATATACCAGTAAAGTACAAAGAAAGTCTCGTTGTGGGGTTACGAATTATGTGGGTTGGGGGTGCGGGGCGCAGTCCCGCGGTACGGTACAGGGTTGATTTTATAATTATGTACCAGTATTTTCTATTATAAATAGAGATGTAACCTAGACCTAAAATATCATTGAATAAAACTTCTAGCGCCACCTAAACACCGATGACGTAAGCACATTGCCGAACCTCGTAAAATTCTCGTGTTCTTTTGTTTTCTTTACCCGTTTTCGTCAATATTTCGTGTGACATTCTCATCGGTCGACTGTGTGCCGTAACTGGTGTATGGTGTTATACTCCAACTTAGAAAAAAAATTTAATGTGGCCCTTTGAGCTACGTTTTTCGATGTTTGACTATTATAGTACTGATGTGACGGTTTACGGTACTGACTTAACAGTCCATCTATCATGATTGAGTTATCAATTTAGTCGATCTGTCATGTTATCAGTCACATTATCAACCACCATGTATTGCCAAGTCAACATCGTGAACTGTCATGTTAGCACCAAAAATTATCACGTCAATACCTTAATGATCAATGATAAAAAATACTGTTCAAAGAGTCACATTGAGCTTATTTTGTGAGTTTAAAGGGCTACATTAAGAGACTTTTTTATCTTTATTTATTCTAAAGACGCTCATATATATATATATATATAATTACAAATAATATTTATCTGAAAAATCATTTATTTTAATCTTATTTGAAATTTAAATAACATTTAATATATTATATAATAATGAAATGTGCTGTTCGAATGGTTTTGGATTTCATTTATTATATCCAATAAAAAATGTGAATAAAAAGCATCCAAAATTTTAAATAGTGATTCGATCAGTCCTGACCACAAAGGTTATTACGACAATGCCAAGCTGCAATGGCTAAACAGCAGAAAGAAAGAAGAAAACAAATGGAAATGAACAAGGAAAAAGAAAGGCGCCAAAGTTAACAGACTGCAACATTGAATGGCTCAACAGAACAGGGCCATGACAGCGACACCCAAACGCTTCATTAACATCTGCTAATCTTCCTTAACACAACATGTTCTTGTTTAAGATATAATTATGTAAAAACTTCCAAACTCTGGTTAAGCTCAAAACTTGTTTGCGTGGCTATTCTGGGTATGAATGGTTTCTCATTAGACCCTTTTAAGTAAAAGAAAAAAAGAATGGTTTGTTGACAAGAGTATGCAACTTGTTTGTGAAAATTCCAAAGTTGGTGATTTTATTTTCTTCCTTGAAAAATAAATTTTGAAATATCTGTTCCTGGGATTGACAGGTTAGGTTTGGCGTGAAATATTTGGCTGTTTACGAAGTTTGTTTGAACCCGTGCTACTTCCTTGACTTTGCTTGAAACTGACACAGCTTTTGATAAACAAGTGAATGCATGGCTGATACTTCAGTTTTTTTCGGGTGTTTTTGGTTCTTTGTCCTAGCGTGTGGCCAAAATAAAGTTTTGAGGGTACAATTTCTAAATAAAAAATAATAACAAACGAACTGAAATGGGTTTTTGGTTGGCTTGAGTGTGGTTGAACTTGGTGAAATGGGAAATGCAAGTGAAACTCCATAAGCTGAATTTGGTTCAAGTTACTTTGACAAGCTTTGTTCTACTTTGGGGAGCATTTTCTTTCAAGGGGTTTTTGGCATTGGAATTTCTTCATTTTGAAGCCATATTTATTCTGAAGTTGGTATTTATGAATAGTTTAAAACTCTCAAGTACTCTCTCCATCTGGCATTTTCTGATCCAAATTTGTCTTCATCTACCTTTTGAGGAGTTTTAAGAAGAAAGAGATGCTGGTTTAGCTAGATTCTGTTCAACAGGGCACCGCCAGTTGAGCTGGATTCTGTTCAATCTTCTCTCCCAAGAGGTATGAATGGTTCATAAAACACTACATCAAACTTGGAACAGAGTTCGTTTGAAGTTTTCACTGCTGAATATCTCTATGTAAAATATAATTTATGCTAAACTTCAAAACCCACTTCTTTTTTTTCTGTATCTGTTTTAGTTTATTTTATTTTCCCAATGTTATGACTATGGTAATGTTTGCAGAGCATCCTCCGTCTGAGCTTTACAACTATTTTGAATTGATGGTATCCTTGCAAGTGATGCTCATTTTCTAGCCCTTGAATTTTCAGTGCTTTTCCCTTAATGTTGGTTCGATATATGCTTCCGATGGCTAAAGGATTCAAGCATCAGGCATTCATATTTCTTGGTGTAGTTTTACTCTTAATCAATCAATCAGAGCAACTACAATCCTCCCAGACTCGTATCCTCTTAAGACTTCAGCTGCTTCTGAATTATCCTGATGTTTTAAGTAGCTGGAATAGCTCTGTTGACTTTTGCAATGCCGAACCTACGTCTCAAGTAACCGTTGTGTGCTATGAAGAAAGCATAACTCAGTTGCATATAACTGGAAATAAAGGGACCCTTTCGTTACCTAGAAGCTTTTCCATGGACTCCTTTGTCACAACACTTGTTAAGCTTCCTGATTTGAGAGTCCTCACATTGGTCTCTCTTGGTTTATGGGGCCGTTGCCTGGTAAATTTGCCCTTTTGTCGTCTTTAGAGATACTTAATATGACTTCAAATTTACTATATGGAACCATCCCTCATGAGTTTTCGTCTGTAACCGGCCTTCAGACACTCATACTTGGTGAGAACATGTTCTCCGGTCAGTTGCCTGATTGGCTAGGCTCGTTTCCGGTTTTGACTGTTCTGAGCTTGAGGAATAATTCGTTTAATGGATCTTTGCCCAGTTCTTTTAGCATGTTGGAAAACCTTAGAGTTCTTGCACTTTCACATAATCACTTCCAAGGAGAATTGCCTGATCTTAGCGGCTTGACAAATCTTCAAGAGCTTGATCTCGAAGATAATGCCTTTGGACCTCGATTTCCTCAGCTAGGCAACAAGTTGGTCCTCCTTGTATTGGGAAAGAACATGTTTAGATCCGGCTTTCCTCCTGAACTAAGTTCGTTTTACCAACTTCAATGGACATGCTGAACGATCACTTGCACGGCCACAACGCATATCAGCCGCGATAGAGATTGTAAAAGGCATCCAATTTTTGCACACGGGGATCGTGTGTGGTGTGTGTGTGGTGTGTACTCAAATAATCTGAAAATAACCGATGTTTTGATGGACCAGAATCTTGTAGCCAAGATTAGCAGTTACAACCTGCCCTTATTAGCAGAGAGTGCTGGAAAGGTATGAACAATAAAGGACATTGTTTTCATTTTTTTCCAATGTAACATATATTTTCACTCTGTATGGACTTTTTGCATCCTTGAAATCGATGGCTTGGGATAATATTATCACTACTTGTTCTCGCAGGTAGGTCACAGAACTTCTGCTCTAACCAAGGATTCGAGTAATAGTTCAAGGTTCGTAATGACATCCTTTATGATACTGAACTTATACGGTAATGGACAGACATTGTTCAACTAAGATGTTTTGATGCTTATGTTCCAATTTCTCATTTTTGAAAGTATCCTTGTGGGATGCATATCAAACATGGGTATCAGTATGACCCTCCAAAGGAGCCCCCAAAATACATATTCATGTCGGACTTACACTCTTTTCTGACATTCACATCTGAGTCTGAGTAATAATACATAAACAGCCTGTCAGATTCTAATAAACAAGAGTCGTAATTGTATTTTTTTCCTTATATGATTTATTTAAAGGTGAAATTCATGCAAAGAAAATCCATAGCGTAACCTGCAAAAAAAATTTCAATACATATCATGGATTCAAAGCATTACTTGTTTGAAATCTTTTTAAAATTGATATTACATGGAACACCTATCCGTATCCGAGTCCGGGAAACATAGGATGATCCAAAGCATGATGTTCAGCTAAACTGTTGCCTTTGGTTTTGGAATTTAGACATTGGATTAACACTGATTGATCCTTCCTACCAAGCAAAGCCTCGGAGAATTTATTTTTCTGCCATGAAGGGACTTGTCCCTCTTCTCCTCATGTGATGGTAAATGTATAGTTACTTGACAATGTTGTAAATTTCTATACCGAATTATCTATGCTTCTTTTCCCTGTGTTTGCTTTGATTTACACTTAATATCCGTCATATTCGTATCGAAACCGATCTCAACAATTTCAGGTGAATAAATATGTATCTGAGTTATGTATTTGCAAATTATTCGAATTTAAATTAAATTCAGTTTAACCATTTTCTAATCGAATTCGAGTAGCTCGAGTTATACAATGAGTCACCCATCGATAACATTTTCTGGTGTTTAGCACTCGAATTCGAATGACATAATACCACATTAGCTAGATGGCTTATGCAATAAAAAGTGGAGACCAGAAATGGATATTTTTAAGAGGAAGTATATATTAATATTTTAAATATAATAATTAACGACATTTATTATTTGAACTAACAGATTAAATTATAAGTATAACAGCTCAACTTATGCTAGTAAAATATAAAAATTAAAGAAATCGTTGTTGTTCATAAAGGTTACGGGTTCGAGCACCAACGGCATAGCATGATGATTGAGGGTTCATTGTCAAATGATTAAGAGTATTTAAAATAGATACTATTTTGTAATCACCTTAGTTTAATATATATATATAACTTGAACATAGTAGAAGGACCAAACTAAAATTTGACCAATATGTAAACACACTTATAATTTGTCCAAAATGTAAATGCAAATTTACGCGACGCGTAAGTGACTCGTAGAGCCGTATATATATATAGGCTTGAAGAACTCGCGCTTAGCTTCTAAGTTTTATTTTCTTGTTATTTCCCCCCTTTTTTCACTCAAAATCAGAGCCAAGGACAACGACTGAGAGAGAGGCGGAACACTGCCAGCGACACGAAGATGCCCATCTCTTCTTCTTCCTCATCGATTCTGTTGTTTTTGTTATCTTTGTTCTTCCTCTCACATGCTTCTCACGTGATCTCCAACTTCAAAGGTATGCCTTTCTTTGCATTCCCCTTTTCCTCTGTTCCTGTTGGGGTTAACTTTCAACTTTGTTTTTGGATTTAGGGTATTGGATTTTTGTATGGTCACTGGTAAAAAAACGAGTTGTTTGTTTTTGATTATCTGATTCCCGATGCTCCGAGTTGTTTGTTTCCCCAGAAACATGAAGTTAAATCGACCAAGGGTTTAGGGTTTTTGAAAAATTACACCCTTCACACTATTCTTTGGCTTATTGAGAAAAGTGAACCTAAGATTTATGTTTAGAAATACTTTTTGTCTTATTGGATTCAGATTATATTCTGTTAGTATTTGGGTTTTTTCAATGTGAAAAAAATGGGGTTGTTTTGCTATATACAAACTATTATTATTTTTGTTGGCTTTCAATTCAAAAATGTTGGTAAAAATATCAGAATACATCCTAGAGGCTACAGACAGCTTTAATTAATAGTCTCTCATTTCATTTATTAAGATATGATGTGCCATATGGGGGATACTATTTATTGCTTGGAGTATTTGTAGCTCTTGGATGATTTTAGTGCCAAATAAATGCATGACTTAAACGATGAGGTGATATGATAATTTTGAAACTGAGCTCTATCAATGTGTCATTTAGTGTTACCTTATAGAAAGTATATTATGCAATTTGTAAATCCTGGTTGGAGGTGGAATTATGTCTGTAACTTGACTAGAATTTATAATGGTGACTTTGCTCCATGTTTTTTTGTTCTCTCTTGCACTCATGCCGTGGTTTTTTCTGGTGGTGTATTCAACTAATGTGCGTTTGAAATGGGCAGGTATAGATTTGGGAAGTCCAGCAATAGATGTCACGCCAGCTCCTCTTTCCAGGCATTCATCTGTTCGTGGTTTCAAAGATTTTTTGTTATGTGATCGAGTTCGAATTTCTGGTCTCTCAAGATTGAAGCTTGGGAGTTATGCCAGTACTTTTCGGGTTACTCTGGCTCCATCTGTCTTGATACCAGAGAGATCACACAACAAAATACAAATTTGTTTTCATAGGTAAGTCTGACTCTCAATCTATTATTGTGTGGACTTCATGCCACACCTATAGAAAAAACCCATACGCAATGCATGATCACACTTCAAAATGTTGTTGTAACTTTCTGGTGCTGACTGATAAACTATTGTAGGAATGCTTCACTGGGATTATGCAAGTGTAAGGATGGTGATTGGAAGGCATTGCAAAAGGGAACATGGCACACTGTCATGTCCCCTTATGATGATAGATATATTGACGTGAAGTTTATTGGTGATGTGTCTGGCTCTATCACAGTTTCTGTTAAAGAAGGTATTGTTATTTGCCTCTATATTTAAAAGAAAATATATTTCTTTATATTGGTGATGTTGATAATTGGTTAGGTTTAACCTTGATTTATTACCCCTTTTGCAGATTTTCAGCGATGGCGGCTTATGTTTCTAGCTTTAGGATTTGTTTTGTTGTTGTTGGCACCATTTATCAGCAAGTGGGTTCCTTTTTACTACAGCAGTTCAATGGCTATTGGCGTTTTTCTTGTCATTATAATCCTTCTGTTTCAGGTAAGTTGCTTTTCATTCGTAAATATTTCTCTTTTAAACAAAACCTTCTTACGTTTGCTTATTTTTCCCAATTCCAAATGCTATTGTTTATATTAGAAATTAAGTTATTGATTTCCAGAAATATACATTTAATTTATCCAATGCCCGACAGCCTGAGATACCGTCTTAGCTTCTGCTTTTCACTTTGTTTTCTCCAAGCAGGGAATGAAATTGTTGCCAACAGGAAGGAAAAGTGCTTTCTATATAACTATATATGGATCAGTGGTGAGTGTTTCTTTTCATTTACTTACTGATTAAATAATGTTTTATTTAGGCTGTGCTGCCAATAAACTTATTGTTTCATAAAAAAATTTCAGTTGGGAGCAGGGTCTTTTCTTTTACATCAATTCTCTGTGCTCGTAAATTCAATTCTTGTCAATTTTGGGCTGAGCGAAGAGATGCATAGTCCGGTAAGTCCTCAACTTCTCATCGATTTTCCATCCTTTCCCCTCATTGGAGATTATTTTTTTCATTGTATGGTATTTATCATGGTTCCCTTTTCTTCATTGTTCTTTGAAAGAGAAGCATATTGGTTTATGATTTACATAACATGATTATTATTCTATAAGAATTTGTTTGTAGTTACTGTCTTCCCTTTTCTTAAGAACGATGATGTTATTTCAAAGTTAATCAAGTTTTTTTTTCTCCCTGTTACAGGTTGCTATATTTGTATTGGTCGGAATTGTCCTCTCAGGAGCTGCGTTGGGGTACTGGATTGTAAGAAAATTCGTGATAAAAGATGGAAGCGTTGATGTTGGTGTTTCCCAGTTTGTAAAATGGGCCATGCGTATCATTTCAGCTACCTTCATTTTCTGGGTATGCTTCTACCACTAATAGAGTATATTTTTGAAAAAGAAAATGTAGTTGCATATGGAATAGGGTATGACTTTCCGATGATCCTTCATGATTTCTATATTGGATGTATTAATACCACGTTTCATTTTCCTTGTGTTGCACTCCTCTTCTACTCTCTCCAGAGCACTCTTGATACTCTGTTGGCGATGGTGGCATTGGCTTCTTGCTTGGCTATCTGTTCTCTGATCACATCAACAAGAAGGAATGGTCACGAGTAAGTTAAACACTGCTATCTTCAAAATTTCACGTTTAGGTTCCACATATTTGCCAGAAGAAAATGTCTGTTGTTAACGCCATGCGATCTCATGTTTAAAGTTTGGTTCATTTCAATGAAGTCTGTTAACAAATGTACTCAAGACTGCCCGAGTTTTCATTCACAGTTTTGATTTATTTGAACCATGTTTTTTGTTTATGCAGGCAACAACAGTATTTCGAAAACCAGAGTCCTTGGCTACACCGGTCGAGGCAGAGACCACTCATGCAAGGTCGTGCTGAATTTTTAAGCCGGTCGCCAAGAACATACCCTAATCAGAAGATGTGGAATGGTTCGAAGACTGCACCAGCATGGACCAACTCTCCGGTTTATACTCAACTTGCTGAAGGTGCTATAGATCATCAAGATTACTATTCAACCTTTCACAAGACACACAACCGGAAGAAATTCACCAAGCAAGAATGGGAAGATTTCAGTCGAGAATCCACCCGGGAAGCCATGGCGGAGTTGGTAGCGTCTCCAGAATTCACGGATTGGATGATTGAGCATGCTGAGAGGATAAAACTCCTTCCATGTGATGATAGTTCAGATGAATCAGTGGGAAGTGAATCAAGTTCGGACAATGAAGATGAAGAACGCTTCAGCCCCTTCAGATTATTTGGCTTGTAGGAACTCAGTAGAATAGCTAACCAAGTAGTATATTTTTGACGCAGGTATGGATGTATGATCCCTCCCAATGTAGGAAAATTAGCCCTTAGGTTTAGGATCCATCTTATACAGTTCGTTTGTACTAGTAAATTGATTGCCTTGTGTGAATTTTCAGAAAAGAAATTCTAGCCATTTGAATGTGCTAACAAAAATATATTGTTTTATTATTTTTTTCAACCTGGAAAACGGATTGTTTTATTATATTTTCCATAATTTCAAATAAAAATATATTGTTGCTCATTTATAATTATGCATAACGTACAAATCTTAACTGGTATAATAAATTTAGTCTTTAACAAATTAAACAATAACCATGTAAAATAATATCCCAATTGGTTTTTTGTTTTAAAATTCATTATTAATTGAGGTTTTGAAATTTAATCATAAAGCTTATAAATAATCATTTAGTTCATGGTCCAAAATATTATATTATTCAAAAATTTATTTATTATTATCTAATTTGACATAAATTAATTTATTATATAAGTCATAAAGAAAAACTAACATTAAATACATAAAGACTTGTTGCTGCTTCTGCTGATCGACTTGCTGTCATGAGCCGTGGAGCACCGATCGGAACTACCGTCTACTCAGAGCCGCCGATGGAGCTGCTTCAAGTTCTACAGAAAGTCTTGCTGGAATCCTCTAGCTAAGTTCCAGTTCTCTATATAGAAAAAAATACATAAATTTTATTTGTTTGGAATGCTTCTCCAAACGAGTTTTTCTAACGCAAAAGCACTGTTCTTCTATATTATTGATTAGAGTCAATAATCACTTTTTAAACGTAAAATTTTAAATAGAAATGAATTGTTTAAGAATGTTTTGAGTTTCAAACATAATTTTGGACCAAATACACTCCCGTAAATATTCCCAAACAGCCCCGTAAACTCCGTTCTTAAATTTTTTATTAACCAGTTAAAAGATTAAAAATATTTATTACATTACTTTTAATATTTTTACTAACACGTGACCTCCGTTATAAATAAATTGTTGCTATAAAGAAATTTTTTATCAATTGAAATATTATACAACGGGGTAATATTTTTATATATCAAATAATTTTCCTTAACTAGTTTTTGGTGGAGAGTAATTTTTATTTTTTAAAGAATAAAATTGTTTAAAAACGATCAGATTAATTGTTAATAAAATTGTAAACTTCTTTTAATAGTGATTTTTTTTATATATTTATGAAATTAATTCAAGAAAAAAGGTCAACCATTCCTAGAATCAAGCTATTTGTCGATTATTTAGCGTACGGACCTACAAAAGGCCAAATCATTTCATTTTGTCAAAACAAAAACCTACTGAAAAGATCAACGAAGAGAGAAAAATATAAAAGTTTTCTCTCTTCTCAAATCTGCCTGCTTAGATACCCTTCTAATATCCAACGTAAAAACAATGGTTTATTGAACCAAATTTTGTTCATTGAAAAGGGTTCAGGAGGCAGATATTTCTTTTCTTCTAATATGTTGTACATAGATATTAAGTTTTTTTAATGAAAAAGCTAAAAATTTTGAATTGCCGTTGATTCAATATTTTATCTTTAATTATTTGGGATATTTGATAAAATTTGGGGGAATCTGCAATGGGTGTTTCGGTTGGTTCCCAGATAGAATGTTTCGGTTCTCCATGGGGTGGTTTAAGGAATTTGATGAGAAGAAAACAGGTAGATTCTGCCCATTCCAAGCCTTTGGATCGTCATAATTTGGCTAAAGCGCTGACCGTTTCTCATCTCATAGCAGTTGGTAATATTTTACTTCTTGATTTCTTTTTAGTTTATTGGAGAATAAAAAGTTAACCCCGATTTGTATTGTTTTTCCTTGACGAAATTTGATATTGGATCTACGTTTGGTTTCATGTTTTAGCTTTTTTGGGGGGATTCGATCCTGGATTTGTGTGTTTTTTTAAATATGTTTTTAACTCTTTGTTTAAATTTTGTTTTGCTTCTTCGAGGGGAATTTTTATCTTCGTTTTGTGTTCCCTGTTTCTTGATCCTATACCAATATAAATATATGATTATTTCTATAATTTTAGCAATTTTTGAGGAAGTTTTTATCTATTTTAGTGTTATATGTTGATTTTGCTGGTGTTTTTGAGAACTGAAGTTGAATGGTTGTAAATTACTTATCTTTGTTGCTTATTTCCCCTTGTGGATATTTTTTTATGCATTGGGTTATTCTTTTTTTTTTGAGTTATATTTGGTTTGATTTTACGGAGGGTGACATATGTTAGTCCGTGGTTATGGGCCTTTTTTTGGGTAGCTAAAATAAATAGCTATATTCTGACTTTTGGTGGAATGTGGTTAGGTGTTGGATCAACAATTGGAGCTGGAGTTTATATTCTTGTCGGAACAGTTGCTAGAGAGCATACGGGGCCAGCTCTCACCTTTTCCTTTCTAATTGCTGGAATTGCCGCCGCACTCTCCGCTTTTTGCTATGCCGAGCTTGCGAGTCGTTGCCCTTCTGCTGGCAGTGCCTATCATTATTCATACATTTGTGTTGGCGAAGGGTAATTTCCATGTTTTCTTGATTTATCTTGTACATTTCTTATAGTGATGTTCTTTGTTCTTGCAACTCGAGAAGCTGATAGTTTTTTTTTTTGAAAAGTAAGAGTTTTATTAATGTAGGAAGATACACACATTGTTAGGGGCCTTGTTAAAAGAAGCCAATAGTTATTAGTCGATTGTTTCATTTGGTAATAGAATAATCAGGGGCTTTGAATGTACAGCCCTTTCTCTTTCTCTAAGATTTCTATGTTGCTTAGCCACTGATTCATTTTGTAGTGTTGCCTGGTTGGTTGGTTGGGCTCTGATATTGGAGTATACAATTGGTGGATCTGCTGTTGCTCGTGGCGTTTCGCCTAATCTGGTTTAGCAATCTTCCTTATGTTTCTTTTCCATTTCTTTGGTTGGATTTGTTTGGATCAAAGGAGCAGGGAGCTGCCTTCTTTTGCTTTCTATTTACATTACCCCCTTTTTTGCATCAAGGCTTTGCTTTTTGGAGGTGAAGATTGTCTACCATCTTTTCTAGCTCGTCAACATTTTCCCGGACTTTATATTATGGTGGATCCATGTGCTGCAGTTCTAACTCTCGTTGTGACTTTGCTCTTGTGCTGTGGAATCAAGGAGGTGCATTCTATCTCCTTCTATTTTCAGTTCATTTTCCATGTGTATGGCTGATACTCCTCACTCTTTGCACCTTCAAATTAAATCATGTCGACATGTCTCGTGCAGAGTGCATTGGCACAAGGCATTGCCACGGCTGGAAATGTATTTGCGATGCTTTTCGTCATAATAGCTGGTGGCTACTTGGGTTTCAAGACTGGATGGACCGGATATGAACTTCCTAATGGTTATTTTCCCTTTGGGGTGGATGGAATGCTCGCCGGGTCTGCAACAGTCTTCTTTGCTTATATTGGTTTTGACACAGTTGCTAGCACTGCGGAGGAGGTATATAGTTTCTTTTCTTCTGACTGTTTGCCCTTTATTTAAATCAATCTTTTCTGGTGATCTAAGGAACTTGAAACCATGCACGACAGGCGAAGAATCCCAAACGAGATTTGCCATTGGGTATCGCATTATCCCTCGCCATTTGTTGTGGGTTGTACATGCTGGTTTCTGTTGTGATTGTCGGTCTGGTCCCCTATTATGCAATGGATCCTGACACCCCCATCTCTTCTGCATTTGCTGACAATGGGATGCAATGGGCCGCGTGAGTTTTCTCAGTGCATCCAAAGTGTTTATACTTTTTATAAACCTTTACACTCAAGGGACCCTATTATTTCAGTTATATCATAACCGTTGGAGCTGTTACTTCCCTTATCTCTACATTGATGGGCTCAATTCTCCCTCAGGTGCAAACTCTTGAGATCGATTAGCATTTCGATTCAATTATGACTTCTTAGTGCTGATATAAACTCGTTGATTATGCGGTTGTGTATATATGTTAACATAGTGACATTTAACATATTCTTAATTATTTCTTTTGAAGATTCACTAGTGTGTTGTTAGAACTTCAACCTACTCGTCATCTTAATCTGTAGAATAGCAATTTAATCTACATGATTGAGTATAGATATTGATATTTTATTTATATATGTTGATTTACTTAATTGCGTGTTTTCAGCCTCGAATTCTAATGGCAATGGCTAGAGATGGATTGCTTCCACCCTTTTTTCTGATGTTAACAAAAAAACCCAAGTTCCTGTCAATAGCACGCTGGCAACTGGTATAGTTGCTGCTATCTTGGCATTCTTCATGGATGTTTCACAATTGGCAGGGATGGTAAGTTCATCACAAAATTTGATGCTACGTTGTATATATGTACCAGGCACCTCTGGCTCGAGCTTTACTTTTATTAAAAGTACCTTGAATGCATTTGAATGACCTAAGACTAGCCTTTCTTTTGCAGGTTAGTGTGGGTACCCTTGTTGCATTTACGATGGTAGCAGTTTCTTTGCTGATACTTAGATATGTCCCACCTTATGAGGTGCCAATTCCGTCATCACTTCAGGATTCGATTGAGTCTTACATGCTAGGACGTGATAGGGATGCTCAGGCGATTAGTGGAGAAGACCTGGAGAGGAGTTCTTCCGGAGATACTTGTCGGCCTTTGCTTGGAGACAAGAATGTTGCAGTTGATGTTCCCATTGTTGAAAAACTAGAAGCTCTATCCTGTAGTAAGTTCCCTGCTTTTTCTGTGCAATTCGAGGGGTCATGGAGAGCCATATCTTTATACTCGTGTCTGAACATGTATCGGACAGGAGTACCTGAAAAACTAAGAGTATGAGCAATGTAGATTGTTTGTTCCTGGAGATTGGTTCTCATCTTGTAATTGTTATTGCAGGTACCCTCAATGAAGAGAACCGAAGGAAAATTGCTGGCTGGACCATAGTTTTAGTATGTGTAGCGGCATTTATACTTACATTTGCAGCTTCAAATCTGTGGCTTTCAAGGTAGGCTGATCAAGAAAGCATTAATGAACTACATCTATTATAAAAATAAACAACAAAAAAATCAATGATAAATGGAGGGCTGAAGTAATATATCAATCTTCCCAATCATTAAGCTCTTCACCATTATCATAAATTAGGCAAAGGGGATGGGAAAATTCTTGATACTTCATATGGTTGAATCTCTCTCTTGAATGTTTTTTTATCTTTCAAATGAATCTGATTATTTATTTTCTCATTTGATTCGATTGTCGTTGGCATCTTCCTCTAGCCTTCTTCGGTTCACGATGTGTGGTGCCAGCGGTATTCTTCTTCTTGGTGGCTTGATTATTCTCACCTGCATTGATCAAGACAATGAAAGGCATAACTTTGGACATTCAGGAGGTATGCTACAGCACTCATAATTCAGTTTGTTGTTTCTCTCCATCCCATTTCGACTATCTTTTATGATTTCATCTATTTATGCATGCTTGAATTTGACCCGATATCGATAATACGTATATGTATACGTATGTATGAATGTATTTCAGGTTTCATATGCCCTTTTGTTCCTCTGCTGCCAATTGCCAGCATTCTGATCAATATCTACCTGCTCATTAATTTGGGGTAAGCATTAACCAAGACTACTCTTTTTCTCTCATTTTCACATTGGCATTCTTGTCATACTATGCTGTTTGAAACTGTCAGGGTTGCAACCTGGTTTCGGGTTTCGGTTTGGACGATGGTAGGGGTTCTGATTTATGTATTCTACGGTCGTAGACACAGTTTGCTGCTAAATGCGATCTACGTGCCGAAAGCACACGTGGATGAAATCTATCGCTCCTCCGGGGAGTGTACATAGTGTAATCGAACCCCTTGTATGAAAAAGGGAAACAAAATGAAGACCACATTTTGCAGTACTAATGTTTGTTGGTCATAGTTCTGGAAAAGAATCTCATTGTTAACTTTGTAAATTTATTCATACAGGATATGGCCTTAAGCTTGTTTGTATATCTATACATATTTCCTTGGGATGAGAGGATTCTGTTGCAAAATGTAAAGCATTATTAGAAATGTGAATTGCAGATTTCCATCTTTCTTCAATTAAAAATTACTCCAAATTAAACATAAAAATAACATTATGAATCTATTGATATATTGAAAGTGCATAAAGGATACTCTTAACACTGGATCAAAATCCAGTAAAATACTGCATTTAATGACTACATATGGTTTTTAAATAGTAAATTCTAATATTTATATTTGAATAGGAAAAAACTTTTAAAAAATTGGACATATCAGTATGAAATATATACATGCACCTAGCATTTCGCTATCGACGTAGGGTAAGGCTATTAGGTACAATGTTAGAGAGCTTGAATGAGCCTCAAGGACATGGAAGTGAAGTAGATAAAGAAAAGTCCTCCTCCAAGGACCCCATCGAGCTTCATATCTCTCATCGGTAGGACCAAGAGTGCCCAAACCAAGGCAGCCACAAGGAATCCCATTGTTTGAAGGAGATGAGGGTCTTTGGGGATCTGAACAGGTGTAGGGTACCCATGCCAGGCTGCCCCAATCAAAGACACCCCTAATCCAAATAGAGTGTTGAAGATTGGACCTGCATAGCAACCTGATATAGCAACTTGAACCCCTTCTGGACCACCATTCAATGCCATGGACAAGTTGGTGACCAGGTCTCCAAGTGAGTTGCCCCATGCAAGGACCGTGAACCCGAGGATCGATTGACTGATTCCGAGTATGTAGCCGGTTGAAATCAATAGGGCAACCAATTCTTGAGCAATGATGTAACTCCAAACCACGCTCATCACAAACCCTCCGGCTAGCCACGGGAACAAGCACGTCTTCGGCGGGCTAGATTTTTCGGTTTTCAAATACACGAGAACCCCGAAGCTAGTTCCGACCAGGATCCCGATTACGTAGACCACCAAGCCGGTTTCGAAGGTTAGATCGTCGTCTTGAAGATCCCAGAGTACGGATAAGAGAATTGGTGCCAAGGTCACCGAAGCAACCGCAACTGGTTTAGACCATCTTTCTTGACAAACAATTGGGATTGTCAATCTCCTAGGTAAATAAAGAGGCATCTCAAGTATCCAAAGTAACATACTACATGTATCTGATATTCTTAAACACAAACAACATCTCCTGAATCCATCTCCTTTCTCATCTTCCAAATCCCCTGCCTCTAAATTATCGATCTCCGTTTTCCCAATTCCGTTCAAAATCGGTATGCTCAAATCGCTGTTACAGCTCGAATAGGAATCAATGTTGCCCGTTTGACCAGAATTCCAGACAATATACATGATGTACACAAGGATAACATAAACAATATACATTGAACAAAAGGCCATCGCTGCCCATACACTGACTTCTCCGATACTCAGTATCAAAATTAAGGATGCAAGAACCAATAGGAGGTAGCAAGCATCTCTTACGAAGGCCGGTTTGTTAACCGGAACTCGTTTCCGGTGCACGAAAGTTCCGATGGTCCCGACGACGACACAAGTCACAAAGAAAACACCACCGAGAACTGTGTTTATCCCAACATCCTGTGTTCCGCTGTCCATGAAAGACACTATGCTAGAAAAGACATCAGGGGCACCATTGCCAAGGGACAAGAGTGTAACACCAGCAAGTGTAGGGGACAATTTTAAAAGGCTAGACAAGCTTTCAAGAGAATAACAAAAGTATTCGGAGGCAGTGTTTCCCAAAAGATAAAACAAGACAACAAGCCAAACAAGAAGAAGGAAATGACCCAACAAGGGAAATTGTCCGAAATTGCAATAAAAAAGGTGAAGATAATCGATATAGCCTTGATAAACACAAGGATCACTGGCTTTGAGATAAGAACACTTGGCTTCATAATCATCTGAATTCCCCAGACTCTTACAATCCAGCTGACTATTGTCGAATTTAGAAGTACCATATCTGCTTAAAACAACAGATTCTGAAGAACTGAAACGAATCGCAAGAAAAACAGACGCCGCCAAGAGAAATGAAACGTTCAAGAAAACGACGACGGACCTCTTGGTTTGGTATTTGAAAACCCAAGTACCCATACCAGAAACTCAAACCAAAAGCACGATAAAAGTGAGAGAAAAAAGACTGAACTAAACCATGATTAAGGAACCCAACATGAGAACTAAAACTAACCTTCGTGAGGAAATTGTTTCTGGGTTTTCTTTATCTGCAAGGGAGGAACGGTAGCTTGGGTTTGGAGAGGTGTAAAAGAAGAGGAAATGTGGTTTTCTACGTAGGATATGGAACATAACTGGGTTAAGGAAATTATCGAAAAAGATTCCATAATTAAAAGCTCAGTTTGTGTTCAAGGTTGCACCAATACCAGCAAAGATATTCGAAATTTGATTCTGAGATAAGGCAAAATCATAGATCGGAGACAAGTGGCGCTCGGTTTTGGGCTATGGTTGTCTCTTGCACACATAATGCTGGGGTTTGATACTTTGTAGAAGAAAAAACGAATATGTAATAATACTGTTTATCTGATAAGGTTGTCGGTCGGTATGATATTTTATATTACTATAACTATGTTCAGAATATTCTATAATTTTAATAAATTTTTAGAAAAATCATGTACCATAAAAAATAGATTGTTTAATTAAAATATAGGGTAAATAACTCCTTTAGTGCATAAACTATCAGTTTGGATCAGTTTAGTATCTAAACTTTAGTTTTTTTCAAAATCATACCTAACGTTTAGTTTTTATTTTCTTTTAGTACCAACTGTTAAAAACTTAACTCATTTAATACATAAACTATCAGTTTTTATCCGTTTCAGTACCAAAACTTTCAATGTTTTCGAAATTTAACGTTAAATTTTGAATGATTACTAAAATGAAACAAAAACTAAAGTTTTTCACAACGAAGTACTAAAATGTAAAAGAAACTAAAGTTGAGGTATGATTTAAAAAAAATAAATGTTTAGGTACTAAAATTGATCAAAACTGATAGTTTAGATATTAAACTTATAATTTATCTGAAATATTATTATAATATTTAGTAGTTAAATAAAATAAAATAAACATCTAATTTGATTAATATAATAATATCTTTAATCACCCTAGATTAATAAAAATAAGTCAATAATTTATTAAACAGATCAATGAAAGCATCGGTTATATTTATTAAATTATTTTCAATTAAGATCAAATTAATAAAATGTATAAATTTTAAAAAATATTATTATATTATATCGCATCATTACTTTATCTCATTTTTAACTATTAATGATAAGTTCATGATATTATTTTAATCGAATGATATATTTTTAATTGTTTAAAATAAAGTAATCATTTTATTATCAAGTATATAATTGAGTGACCTAGAATGTATTTTACCCTCAATTTTTTTAACCTGATTTACCAATTTGGGATAATGGCAACACAGCGTGGAAAATAAGCAAAAGAGAGTGAATGGGACCGAATTTCATAAATTATGGGGACTATGTCCTGACCCGACAACCAAAAGAATACACGTGAATATGATCAGGTGTGTAAACGAGTCGAATCGAGTTTGGGTATTGTTGAGTTCGACTCGATTCGAAAACTCTAAAATGGAGCTCGACTCGACTCGAAAACTCGTGAGTTTAAAATTTTCAAGCTCGACTCGAAATCCTGAACTGATAGTTTAAAACTTAACTCGATTGAAGCCTCAAACTCAAACTCAAACATGAACCTTAAATACATGAAATCTTACTGTATTTTTTTAAAAAAAAAATCAATACATAAATATTAATACTATTATTAATTTATTTTTTCAAATAAAATTTTAATATATTATATTTTCGAGCTACTCACGAACTTTTCGAGTCGAATATCGAATAGCTCGTTTCAGCTCGTTAAGAACTCGAGTCGAGCTCGAGTCAAGTCCATTCGATCCGAGTATTTATCGAACCTTGATCGAGTCGATCTCGAATGGCTCACGATCTGTCTCGTCTCATTTAGTCCTAAATCTGACTAACAAAATACTTATCATGAACTTTAACAAATATAATAATCATCGCATCAAATTCGTTGATCTGACGGACACAAATCCAATCAGACCAGTTTAAAATAAGATTGGATACACACGATTGAATTAGTCCAAATTTTCATCAATTTATTAATAAAATAGTATTTACCCAATCGATCCATTTGCTCAGTATATAACAAATCCAATATTTTAATCTTTATCATATTTAAAGTTACTTTTGCTGATAGTAATTTCAAATGTATGAGTCTTGCAGGAGTTAAACTGAATCGTCGGACATTGATATTTTAATAATTACCTAACATTGATCTTGATGACTAAGTTTAACATTTTTTAATGTTTTTTTCTTAAATATTTTTCTTAAAAGATTAAAATATTTAGAGTCTTGACAAACGGGTACAAGAAATAGTAATTTTGAAGAGGTAAACTATTATGTTAGTACATAAATTATTAATTTTGGTTTGGTTTAATATTAATATTTAAATTTTTATCTTTTTATAAAATCTTGCTTGACGTTTAGGTTTTGTTTTGTTATAGTATCATGTTGTTAAAAATTTAACGGACGGGCTCTCCGGCAACCTTGTGTATAATCGTCGGTCGTCGCATTTGTCGGTCGGTGAAACCCAAACTTTCTAGCTTGTACTTTTTTTGAACTATTAAAAAGCGATTTTGGCATCCATTTCACCATAAAATGTCTCAATCACCCGAATCACTATTTGATTTCTTCATCCTTTGATCTCTAAGGTCCATCGTTCGGATTGATCACCCGTCGATTGGAGTTATATCACGGCAGCCTATCCGTTAAGTTTTAATGACAATGTACTAAAATGAAACAAAAACTAAATATTAAATATGATTTTAAAAATAACGAAAGTTAAGATAAAAGAAATAGTAATCACAAATTTTCTTCTGCACCCCGTGTTTTTTAAAAGGTGAACTATGGGGTTAGTACCTAAATTATTAATTTTGGGTTGATTTAATATTAATTTTTTTTCTCAAAATCTTACTTAACGTTTAGGTTTTGTTTCATTTTAGTATCTTGTCGTTAAAATCTTAACGGACGGGCTCATTAGTCACAGTGTGTATAGTCGTCGATTGTCTCATTTGTCGGTCGGTGAAACCCAAACTTTCTAGCTTGCACAATTTTTTTACCTCTTGAAAAGTAATTTCGACCTCGTTTCACCAAAAAAATATCTCAATCTACCTAAATCAATGATGTACTCTTCGATTTCTTCATCCTTTGATCTCCAAGGTTAACTGTTCAGATTGGTCGTCCGTCAACTGAAGCTATGCCACGATAGCCTATCCGTTAAGTTTTTAATGACGGTGTACTAAAATGAAACAAAAACTAAATGTTTGGTATGATTTTAAAATCAACGAAAGTTAAGATACTAAAATAAATCAAAACTGATAGTTAATGTATTAAACGCATAGTTTACCCTTTAAATTAAACTAATACTTATATTTATTAAATTTTATATATTTAGAATAACATCAAATAAATATTTAACGCTTGAAAATATGTATCAAATTATAAAAAAACATAAATTTTTAATATCAAATTTATTAAAAATGAAAAAAAACACATTTATAAAAAATGACAAATTCAACTATCAAATGATATGATAAACATTTCATAATTTTATTCATTTTTCACTTATAAATTTCACACATTATTATTTTATAATATTTTTTTATAAATACTAAATAATAAACCTTTATTACAAAATCTTAAATATTAAGGTAAAAAAATGAAAATATATTGTTCTAGTCCCTGGATTCTTGAGGACACAAAAGAGAAAATATTAGTGGAAGGATTTGAATTCAATGGCTCTCGCTGTTCAGTATTTCACCTTTTGAATTCTTTTTTCTTTTATAAGATTAGGTGTTTGGTTGTCCATTCCGACGGGATATTTATGACTTTAGCTCTGTCCTAAAAATTTTGAGTTTACTTAAAGGGTAAAATAAACTTCAAGTCATTAAATTATTAATTTGATTAAAAATAAGTCATCATATTTTAAAACTTATAATTCAATTATTTAATTGAAATATTATTATAAACAAGTTACTAATTATTTATACATTCAATATCAATTTGGTTATAATTTAAAATATTTCAATAAATTCAACTTTCACGTTAAAAAATTCAATCAATATATTACAGTACTATCAAACACGTGAATTCAACATATCAAAATAGCAATTGGATAATTATATTAAGGACGGAGTCAGGATTTTAGTTCAATGACAAAATATAATTAACAATAAAATATGAGAATATAATTTAAAAGTTTAAATTGATAATTATTCATATTTTTTTAATGATAAAAAAAATTTGGGAACAGTGCCCCATGGCCTACATGGCCCCGTCACTGACTACATTCAACCATAAAAGTAATAACAAATGATTTTTTATGAGAACTTTCCATCAATAAATATTAGCCAATTTTATGCTTGATCGAGCTTCATTTGTAACCTTACAAAGTACTTGTTTTTAACAAAAATTTATGATTTAAATATGAGATTGATAAACGACCAGTATATCATGTGCTTAGAGGTTTGAAAGTAGTAGAAAAACACAAACGAGGGTGTATTTAAACAGAGATGAACACGTGATTTTATGTTATGGGATAAACTAAAACTTCAAAGAACGAAATCAGATTTTTAATAGAAAATACATAAAAAAATTATAAAATATATAACAATTTTAAATTTTCAAGGGAGGACTATTTTAACCCACCCAAATCAATTCAAGTGTATAAACACTTTCGACACTTGGTATAATTAAAATATTTCACACATTAATTAAGTATAATTTCGTAATTCAACACTAATTGAAATGATAATTCATTATAAAATTTTAAATTATTTTTATTATTTTTATTAATAAATAAAATTATACACAGTTAATTCGTCATATCCACTAAAATATCATATAAATCAAAAACAAAGGACGACCTCCAGCTTGTTTTATGAGAGAGAATGCGGAAGTAGCCAAGAATCATTATTATAAAAAATGCGCACAGGCTGAGAGGTAGGGTTTGGGCATAAACATAGAATATTCCACAATATCGGGTGTAAACTAGTCGAGTCGAGTTTGAGTATTGTTGATCTCGAATCGACTTGAAAACTCTGAAATGGAGCTCGACTCGAATTGAAAACTCGCAAGCTTAAAATTTTCAAGTTCGACTCGGACTCGAAATCCTGAGCTGAAGCTCGTGAGCAGCTTGAAATTGCTCGAAATGGAAAAAAAAATCTTAAACTTAACTCGATTGAAGCCTCAAACTAGAATTTGAACCTTAAATACATAATAATATTACTATATGTTTTTTTTAAATAATACATAAATATTAATATTATTAAGATTTTATTAAAAAATAAAATCTTAATATATTATATTTTTGAGCTAGTCACAAATTTTTCGAGTCGAATATTAAGTAGCTCGTTTCTGCTTGTTAAGAACTCGAGTCGAGCTCGAGCTCGAGTCAAGTCCATTCGATCCGAGTATTTATCGAGCCTTGATCGAGTCGATCTCGAATAGCTCACGATTTGTCTCGTCTTATTTACACTCCTAGCTTCATGCCTACCTACGGACTACGGTAATTGAATTGATATCATGATCTAATTTATCAATTCATTATTTTTTTAATAAAAATATTTATTTTAATGGTTCATTCAGATAAGTCGAAGGATTATGCATTTTATAGACCTAATCTATTTATATAATAATTACTGATGAATATTTTGAATCTAAAATTTAGTTGGACATAAACAATCAATTTTCAAGCTAAAAAAATACTTTTATCTCTGAAAATGAATATAATATGCGAATCGATATCCATGCAGCCCTACACGTATCTTCATTTTTTTCTTATTGTTGTTTTTTAAGAGTGTTTAAAGTACTTGAATTATAATAAAATCAATAAAAATCTTATTGTTTTTGAATAATTAAGTTTTTATATCTCATAATTTTATTAATTTAACCACCAATTTTAATAATTTCTAAAGTAATTTATATCAATGTGTGAAGAAACATAATTAAGATGAGATTTTTAGATTTTTTTAATTATATAAAAATTAAAAGTTTAATTATTGTTTAAAAAAAGGAAAACTGCAGGAAGATCAAACTTGTATATTTTATATGTGGCCAGAAAATGGGGACACTTGGTCGGTCTTATCTTAAAGCCGACGAAATTGAAAAAAAACTTGAGGAGGACATTGATGTGAATTTTCGCTGCTATAATTCTAACTTTTTAAAAAATCAGTTAGTTTTATTAATAATAAATAAATATTTAAAATTACAATAGAGATTTGTAAATATAATAGTAAATTAAAATTTAATTAGGATATTTTTTATAACCATTGACACAAAAATTAGCCACCTAACTCATATAAAAACTAAAGAATGAAAGGTTAAAAAACCTAACTAAAAATCTCAAACAAAATAAAGATGTCAAGAAATCTGACTACATCTGTAATGAAACCAAAAAAGGGATGAAACTACTAAAAGACCATAGACAAGTCGTAAATCAGATTCGATCGACGTGCGAAAACTATCTACGAATTCAAAACGCGTATCCAAATTAATCCGATGGTCTAAGACAGAGAATATCAACATGATAACAAGTAAATGCTATATTGATTAGTTGTAGCGATGTCAAATCCAACATTGAGAAAAAAGATAAACGAAAACAACGATCGAAAACTACCAAAAGATAAAGAAAAAAGTGTCACAAAGACAGATAAACGTGTTACAAAAACAAAATTATTCTTATTAAAAAACTAAAAAAAAATAAAAAGAAAGACGACCTATCAACAACCAACATCAAAATCGATATCAACGTCGACTAAAGAAAATAAAAAAATTGATTTTATCTCTAAAAAAGCCACAAATTATACTATAATTCTAACTACTTCAACCATGTTTGTACATGTATTTATATCAATCAAGCATCCAGTAGTCTAAAATAAATACCTAAGATAATATTCAAATAAAATATTTATAGAAACCTGAAAGTCAAAATTAAAAATTATTGTTCAACACCTACAAGATTAAAGGGATAATCCTTTCACTTTAGCGTAGGTTTGTATTTTGATTGAATCAGATGGTCTGAATGCAATAAATTTGATGCAAGGTTCGACGGTTCAACCGGATAGTCCAACTATCATTTATTTTGTTCACGAGCTTGGCAAGAAGCAGTGGGAGGTAATTTTCTCGCATGTTCGACCTGATGGTAATGTTGTGGCGGATCGCCTAACAGAGATGGCTCAATTGGACATATTTGATCTAGTACAGTATGCTCAACCTCCTCAATATGGTCTCGATTTGTTGCAAGTTGATGACTTGAATGCTTCTTTAAATGTTATTGAGCATGAGATACATGGAGATTGATTAGTGTTATCGATGCAAGTTTGAGTTCCATCTTTGTAATTGTATCTATTTTATAATAAACGCTTAAATATCTTACAATCTCTGATGTTTGAACCTAAAATCTTTATGAATAATAATAATTTATTTAACCATTGAAGTAGCTTGGCTCATACATTTTAATACCTGTTTTTTAATTATCCTTATCTTTAACAATTTTATTTTTATAAAAGATGTGTAACACCCTAATTTGGGGTTATGTTTCTTATAGATTAAATATGAAGTTGGTTGGAAAATAATTGTTTTATTAGACCATTATTTTATTAAACAAATGGAGGATAATGTGTTTGGTTGAAGTGGACAAATTATTGGGTGTGATGGGATTAAATTATGATAATGGCATTGCTATAATCCATTGTTTCCAGCTTTTATTTTCAGCTAGTATCCACCATTGTTTCCAGTAGAATGGTCCAAATGAAATTATAAAATAATTTAGTGTTGGATGATGATTGCAGTGGGCAAAATTTTCGAGATAATGTTCTCGAATTTTTTATTTAACGATATAACGTACTCTCAAGATTAATTGCTCAAATAGGGTGAATTGCACAGTGTTGGCCGTAGGTCGCCATGCCTTCCGGGCGACCTACGGTGTGGCAGCTTCCCAGCATAGGTCGCCATGCACTCCGGGCGACCTTGTAGGTCGCCATGCACTCCTGGCGACCTTGTAGGTCGCCATGCACTCCTCCTGGCGACCTTGTAGGTCGCTCGAATGGCCTCGGTCGGATGCCCTCGGTCGGATGCCTTCGGATGCCCAACGTGTTGGAACGTGCATGACACATGCAATCTCTCTCATAGCTCGCTGGGAAGACATGGCGACCTAGTAGGTCGCCCGGATGGTATGGCGACCTACGACCAACACTGTAGATTTCACCCTATTTGAGCAATTAATCTGAGGAGTGCATTATCTCGTGAATTAATTTATTCGAGAACGTTATCTCGAGAGTTTAGCCATTGCAGTGGTTGAGTAGCCTCATATCATTGCTCAATATTTAATTATTTTATGGGGATTATTTGTTGGTGGGTTCAAGGAATGGAAGTAGACACTGCAACCACTTCATCTCTGCTGCTTTCCTCAGCTGCCACTTATGGAAGTTTACGGACCATTAATTTCATGTTTTTGGGTTTCTCGAAACCTCCTCCATTTCCCAACCCTCTGGTGGGTCGAACCTTCAAACAACTAGTAAAGCACAATCAACACACTCCGGGGCAAAGCAACCGTCATCACCAGCATCGAGCACATCTTCAAGCCAACACCAAAAGAAATAGTTGAAGATGTGAGGCTTTCAAAAGTTCCTTCACAGTTGGCTAAACCAACTGCACGTTCAGCATCCTTAAATAATCAGAAAGCAGATACTGCATCTGAAACAACCAACCAGCATGTGGAAACTGAATTGCTGCTACCTCCGGAGAATGGATGTGCAGACTCTCCCCCAAAAGAAACTCTAATGGAAGAAAGCATTCGACTCATGGATGGTAAATTAAGGAAACCTAGATCTGCAGGTCAATGAAATAATGGAGATCGACCGAACTAATAGACTATCAAGCTAAACATCCTGAGCCATATCGTTAAACCACATCTGCCTTTGATCAACATCATTACAGTAGCTGAGATGCAAATTACCCCCAGGCTTAGTCGAGCTCCAACAGTATCAACAATCGACGATGTGAGCTCCATATTGAGTACAATTCCATTATATGTAGCTATTTATAAATATTATCGATGATCAAAGGCTGGATTTCTGATAAGAAAATGAGGTGATTCAAATTGTATAATTTGGGTTTCGACTGACGGTTAGCGACGACGGCCGATGTGGTGTCCACCGGCAGAAAATGGAAGCCGATGATCAGCCGTTGGAATATCCTTGCGAGAGATATTAACAGCATAGAAGAATAAAGAAAAAAATATAGAAATGGTGGAAGGTTGCGTGAAATGAAGAAGTGGTTTCATAATTTCTTTTGAAATTCATGTGGTTGTGGGGTGTAGAAATAGTAAGATGGGCAAATCATAGTTTCAGTCCTCTATGTTTGGTAAGGTTCTAACTTGTCCTTAAGTTTTAATAAATTTCAACCAAGCTATGACATGTTTTAATAAAAATTTTAAATTTTCTGTTATTTTTACAATGGGTTGCTACGGTGACCCTAATGTGACACTCCAGATCGGATCGGGATATCCGCATCGGTCTAAGGGGGTAACATTTAGTGGTATCAGAGCTATGGTTTGAGTAAAAAAATTTCAAGATAGACCGGCTGGTCGAATTTCAGAAAGATGTCTGATCAGTACATGCCCCTAGACTACAATTGTACTTATCTGAGCCGGAAATACAAGGTTGAGTCTCTATCTGTAATGAGCAAACCTAAGTTTTCATCCGTTAAGACTCTATTATTTTATAAAGGAATACCAGTAACATCTATCTAAACGCTGTAAAGTACCTCATGAGCCATGTGAAAGTTACTCATCTGAGAAATTCTGACTCGTCTCCGAAAATGAAATTGTGTTATGCTACTGCCCTATGAGTCTATTCTCACAACCAAGACTGAATTGATTACTCAAGGAAATTTTCGTTCAGATTCTTTTATTGAAATGAGGGAGAGTTCTGATAAGAATGTATACTCAACAAATTAAGGATTAGTGGAAGATCCGTATTTCTATAAGAGCTACATGAAAGATATGAGAGAATTGATGGAATTTTCATTCCTGTAATTCCGTGACGTGAATAAATTTCGAGGACAAAATTCTTTTAAGAATGAGAGAATTGTAACACCCTAATTTGGGGTTATGTTTCTTATAGATTAAATATGAAGTTGGTTGGAAAATAATTGTTTTATTATACCATTATTTTATTAAACAAATGGAGGATAATGAGTTTGGTTGAAGTGGACAAATTATTGGGTGTGATGGGATTAAATTATGATAATGGCATTGCTATAATCCATTGTTTCCAGCTTTTATTTTCAGCTAGTATCCACCATTGTTTCCAGAAGAATGGTCCAAATGAAATTATAAAATAATGTAGTGTTGGATGATGATTGCAGTGGTTGAGTAGCCTCATATCATTGCTCAATATTTAATTATTTTATGGGGATTATTTGTTGGTGGGTTCAAGGAATGAAAGTAGACACTGCAACTACTTCATCTCTGCTGCTTTCCTCAGCTGCCACTTATGGAAGTTTACAGACCATTAATTTCATGTTTTTGGGTTTCTCGAAACCTCCTCCATTTCCCAACCCTCTGGTGGGTCGAACCTTCAAACAACTAGTAAAGCACAATCAACACACTCCGGGGCTAAGCAACCGTCATCACCAGCATCGAGCACATCTTCAAGCCAACACCAAAAGAAAGTAGTTGAAGATGCGAGGCTTTCAAAAGTTCCTTCACAGTTGGCTAAACCAACTGCACGTTCAGCATCCTTAAATAATCAGAAAGCAGATACTGCATCTGAAACAACCAACCAGCATGTGGAAACTGAATTGCTGCTGTAACACCCCAACCCGTACCCGACCTGGATACGAGTCCGAGATGTCACATTGACATTTTCAAAACCTTTATTCTTGTAAAATAACTGGACATTTGAATTTATATTAAGAAAATACAATCATGTATGATTCAATTATGTTGGGTATAAAATTTTGAGATAAAAACGTGTTTATAAACGGTGAAATACGATATGAACAGTAATACAGTAACGTGCTACAGTGATTTTCGTAAATTGTCCATAACACTCGTACAAAATTTAACAGTTCATTTCTTTGCATTTGTACTTATATAAATATGTTTAAAATATTACAAAACTCGATCAGAGCATGACTACCTAATTTTCCTACTTTATTTACATGCCAACCTATTTATCACATAATAATACATACTGTGTAATTTACTTCTGATCTGGTCTTTGAGCAGAGATATGTTGTTACTATGAACTTAGCTTTGATCCTTCTGCTTCTCAGTACCTACGTGTAAATCACTTACACGCTAAGTCATAGACTTAGTGAAGCAAAAACATAATAATAATGCATTACTCATAAATATAACATTCAATCGATTCGCATATAATTCAGTATACATGATGACATGAGATAATACAAGTACTTTTAGTACCTTTTTATCATATAATTACATATATCCAACCTTTCTCTACATACCATGGAACACATACACTACTTCACAACAAAGCATACATAGTAGCAAATCAATTCATTTAATTACTCTCTGTAAGGACAATGTATTAGCCCATGTATACTCTTGAGAACTCAAGGTATGTGAGTACATTGAGGTTGTGCACCACTATGCTGTCACAACAGCTCGATCAATGTCCCGAAGGACCAGTCCATAGATTCCGAAGAACCTAGGTAAACAGTCCATATGTCCCGAAGAACATAGGTAAACAGTCCATATGTCCCGAAGAACATAGGTAAACAGTCCATATGTCCCGAAGAACATAGGTAAACAGTCCATATGTCCCGAAGAACATAGGTAACCCTCGACCCTTGGCATGCCAACTATACCCCTAGCTCTCATATCACATAACATGGGCATTATCATTTATGACCGTTCACATTACTTATTCATATTCTTATTCTTATAAACACATATCGCTTCTTTTCAGTCACGTATTACATATACGTGTAATCCTTGATCTCATAATCACATGTTCCTTCTCTTCTATCACATACCAAATGTATGTGTAAACACATATCTAATATCATATGTTGCATTTTCATGTAAGCATGTAAATCATGTAACATATAAACATACATCCATTTCTATGTACTAATGCATACAGAGTAATCACATAACATTATATAAGTTACTTCTTACCATAGTAACTCTATCATTGACTCATCGCAAGCCAATGTTTGATCAATCACATAAGTACAATTTAAATTGCACTCACCTTAGCCTTGCTTTGATTCGATTATTC
The DNA here is from genome assembly GCF_006381635.1 of Hibiscus syriacus. Classification (NCBI taxonomy): domain Eukaryota; kingdom Viridiplantae; phylum Streptophyta; class Magnoliopsida; order Malvales; family Malvaceae; genus Hibiscus; species Hibiscus syriacus. Next base: position 111,846 of record NW_024062383.1, read on the forward strand.
CGGAACTTGTTTAGGCTCAATATCTACATAAATATATCATTTCAAAACAACTATAAGAAGCCTAAACTTTAAACTTGATGTTAATAACTTAAACCAATTTAATAAATCGAATTCTATATTTTCATTTAGGGGGGAATCGATACCCCCCCAGGGGAATCGATACCCCTTGAACAATCTGGAATTTTTCGTTCAAGAGGGGGAATCGATTCCCATTCATAGGGTATCGGTTCCCTCTGCCCAGAAATTGCATTCTAAGCTCGAAAATCATCAATTTTCAACTCAAACCTTCCTATTTTACTTCCTTTAATACTCCTAACTTTAATACACATACTTAAACTTATTTCTATTCCATAATCACTTCTTTAACTTCAAATCTAGTCCTTCCTATGTAATTACAAAAATTCTACTAGTTTTGCAACATGTTCAAATTCCTATTCTAACACTTCCTATCCCTTAATTAACTTGATGACAAGTCAAATTCAACTTTCAATTCTCAATATTCACTTTATTTCAATATTTCATTCAAAAACTCATAATCTTTAAATCCTCATAACCTCTTCATTTTGTTGTTTTAAAGCAAAGTAACCCTTCCTTAATCTTACTTAGCATCTAATAATCAAAACTAAACTTAAATTTCAGCACATAATCAACTCAAGAGACAACTTACCTTTGCTTGGCTTCACACGTGGAGAAGAGAAAATGAAGAAGGAAAAGAGAGAAGAGATTTTTCTGGAAAAATCTCCATCCTTATCCATATATATATCATTTAATTATAATTTCAAGTCTAATGACCATTTTGCCCTTTAATTCTTTAGATAATTACAATAAACTTTTAGGAAATATTTCTGAACAAATCATTAAACTATTAAACTATTACACTTTCATCACCATATTCTAAAATTTTACAATTTTGGTCACTATCCCGTATTTTGGGATGTTACAGCTGCTACCTCCGGAGAATGGATGTGCAGACTCTCCCCCAAAAGAAACTCTAATGGAAGAAAGCATTCGACTCATGGATGGTAAATTAAGGAAACCTAGATCTGCAGGTCAATGAAATAATGGAGATCGACCAGACTAATAGACTATCAAGCTAAACATCCTGAGCCATATCGTTAAACCACATCAGCCTTTGATCAACATCATTACAGTAGCTGAGATACAAATTACCACCAGGCTTAGTCGAGCTCCAACAATATCAACAATCGACGATGTGAACTCCATATTGAGTACAATTCCATTATATGTAGCTATTTATAAATATTATCGATGATCAAAGGCTGGATTTCTGATAGGAAAATGAGGTGATTCAAATTGTATAATTTGGGTTTCGACTGACAGTTAGCGACGACGGCCGATGTGGTGTCCACTGACAGAAAATGGAAGCCGATGATCAGCCGTTGGAATATCCTTGCGAGAGATATTAACAGCACAGAAGAATAAAGAAAAAAAATATAGAAATGGTGGAAGGTTGCGTGAAATGAAGAAGTGGTTTCATAATTTCTTTTGAAATTCAAGTGGTTGTGGGGTGTAGAAATAGTAAGATGGGCAAATCATAGTTTCAGTTCTCTATGTTTGGTAAGGTTCTAACTTGTCCTTAAGTTTCAATAAATTTCAACCAAGCTATGACAAGTTTAAATCAATTCGATATAGTACCTGATTTTAGTTATTAAATATTTTAGCGACTCTTAAAGTTTTAGTTTTATCATTTGGATTCCCAAACTATTAAATTAGTTATAATAATAATTTTTATCACAAGGGGAAATATATTGGATTCAAGTTTGTATATTTTATGGTCCGGGTTCGTGAGAGAATAAAATTGGAATCTCGACCCAGCACCTTCCGATCCATCTGTATGTATCGAAGACGTTCGAATGGAGTTTAAATGGTCGATTAGTATGGCATGAAAATCGAGGTAATACTTTACTACCTCTTTATGCTTTATGGAACATGTTGATATTGGTAAATGCATGAATAAAATAATGTTGGTTACTTTTGTGGAGTTGAATAATTTATTCACTCGATATGAATGTGGTAGAAATTCTGTAACTGAATACGGATCGAATGACTAATATAAGAGATTGAGGAATTGTTATAATTAAATTACAAGTTTGTGATAAGTGATAAAGAAACCAGCCCTGGATTTGTAACTTATATTTTATATCATCAAAGGTTAAATGTTAAAGGTACTTATATGAGAAATTATGAGAATATTTCGATTAGGTAAAATTACGAAATTACCCTTATGTTGGAAAATGACAAGAATTGTCCCTGGAAGTGGATTAGTAAATCTGAAAAGACATATTGATCTGATAAATTTATTGATGTGCATAAGAAATGTTAGTTTTACTTGGAAATTATGGATAACCGGTTTTTAACCTCAATAGGGATTTTGCAAGATACTAGAAGTCTGTTAAGGAATCATTTCAAGATCAGAGAATGTTCGAGGAAACAACTAACCATAGGATCTTTAAATTATAAGTATGCTCGTTAAGAGTTAATACCGAAATCATCTGGTTAAGAAATTACGAAAATACCCTTGAAAGGTAAAAATAGCTCGAGTTAACCCTGAATGAGAAAGTTCTTGGAGGATTTGTACTTAACTCAATGAATTACGTATTTAATTGTTAAGATCTTGTCTTTGTACATAAAATTTCTGATAACCTGTTGGTAACATCTGAGAAGACAATCGATCTGAAAATCTTCGAGTTAAGAATAAATTATCGAGGGTGCTATTTTGTCAGAATTATTTGAAAGGTCTGGAATAAATGATAAGTTGGAATTAAATAATAAGACAAAATTGAAGGAAAGAATTGAAATACACTGGATCTATAAAATGACCAGAATACCCCTGTAATGAAAAAGACTCAAGAATATTACCAAGCTCAGGAATGATTGGATATCCTCGAGCTCTGAAAAGAATGGAATGAAACTGGGCACCAGAATGACCAAAATACCCTTATGACCTAGAATAAGTAAATGTCTTGGATTAATTAAGAAATCCAAATAAAACATGGATGTTGTGCTACCAGTAAAAGTTGTGGAACGCAACTTAAGTGATCAACTAACGTTAGTACTATATCATTACCTGAATGATATAAGTATCACTTGAATGTTTATTCATCTTCTCAAATTTAGATCGATGATAATTCTGGAAGTACTTGGCTCAGCTCAACTCTAGAGCGCATACAGTACTAATAAGTGGGTATTCGTTAGTCAAATCAACCACGAATACCAGAATGACTTTATTATATGAATAAATTGAAATGAAATGAAGTACAACATGTATTTGAAATTCAGAAACGTCTGAATTATTCTGGAAAACTTTTAAAGTAATCGGGATAGACTTGCTTACCAAACGAACTAAGTAACATCAATGACTAAGGATTAAATAGGTGATTTGATGAGTTTGGAAACACTGTTGAACTTACATGATGAATTGTCATTATGGGTTATGAGCCATGGATCAAGTACATCAGTATTTCCTGATATTGTTGAAACGTGGAAATGAAATAAAGACCGTTGGAAGATTTATTCAGTGATGATTATGGGGATGATCTATGGATCTGCATTATGGTATTAAAGAGTGAATACACTGGAAGGATAATGAATTGACTTGTTGACATGCATCAGTTTGAGAGTTGTATAACTCGAGTTGTTTGATAATATGATCGATAGTCGTAGATTGTAAATGACTTGAATCTTCGATTCTATATTTCATCTAAAATCACTTCGGTTATGTTTGAAAAAAAAACAAGTAACGCAGAAGGAAAAGATTCTGAATATCTCATTTGGTTCAATTGGGCTGAAATCCTATGAATTCAAAGTATATTCCTGAATACCCCTGATTGTTTGGGTAATGGAATCACTCGCATTAAATCTGAATTTAGAATTATTATGTATAAAGGTTCCTGAACGTTTTCCTAATGCATACAAAAATATAGCGGGATTCTAATGTACCAACCTTAAATGTCTGGCTAGATCGGTTAGTAATCGATTCTCCTCAATAGGACCTTGTTCCTGGAATTTGATCAAATTTCATAAGTTTCATGTTATCCAAAATGATAACTACAATGGCCTCTGAAAATACTTGGATTCTCTAGTGTATTCCCTAATTATTACTGAACTGTTTTATTGGTTTTAATATGAGGTACACTGAGTTCTTTGGTTACTGTTTTATTGATGCACCAATTTAATGTGATGATTTATGGAATTTGTGTCACGGTGCAATTGAACTTTTGGATTGAATTACAATAGTATAGCTCTGATCAAGCTAATAAACAGAATGGGCCTAATGTGACTCTTGGGGCCCTAAGATACATTAGGTTGGCTTCCCTTGCTGTGTGCTTAGGGTAAGCTATATGGACTTGGACTTACGGGCTTAAGGATACAAGCTATAAAGCTTATCCTTAGGTTGGCTTTCTTTTTGCTGTGTGCTTAGAGTAAGCTATATGGAAAATAGTTTTGGAAATTACTGATGGTGTACAAGAAAAGAGTTTAAACTATGATTTTCAAAAGTTAAATTTCATTATGATTTTATGAGATTTACTGAACTATCATTTGATAAGTGTACCTATTATAATTTTATTATACTGTTGGAACACACTAGACATCATATTCGATCTCCTGAAAATGTCATACTTTGAAAGGTTTCTTATGAACTGAGATTCATGGCTTCTACTTGATGAACTTCTAAGGGAACCCCAAATTATTCTGCAAACTGGTTTACGTACGATTCAATAAAGAAATTATATGGCTTCCCCTTTATCTACATGTCATGTAGCATCATCTGGTAGTTCTGTATTACTGAGCTTTCCGAAGCTCACTCTATTACTCAACATTGCAGGTTAAAAGAATTGTACCAGTGCAGCTATCGACATCAGTAAGGTAGTTCTTCCGGCGTTATTTTCAGAGTATGATACATGTGATTAGGGGGCATGTAGATTGTATTTTGTTTTATATACGAGTCTGAAAATATGTTTTATTTCTGAATGCTGATAAAGCAATTATGAGTTACATGTTTTAATAAAAGTTTTAAATTTTCTGCTATTTTTACAATGGGTCGCTACGGTAACCCTAATGTGACACTCCAGATCGGATCGGGATATCCGCATCGGTCTGAGGGGGTTACAAGATGACACTGTGTAAATATTAAATTCAAACTAAAATAATCTAAATAATCAATTTCCTATTCTTACTTTAGTAACATATATAGAATTATTAAGGAAGATAGTCTTCAAGTTGAAGTTTTGATAAAATCATTTCTAACCATAATATGGATAAATTACTAATTTGGTAACCGAGCTTTACTATTTCTCCTATTTCACTCAGTGTACTTTAAATCTTTTCAATTTTCTCACTGAACTTTATAAATTGGATTTTTTTATCACTCAGCCGTTAAATAGTTAACTGCGTTAAAATGGACAGTTATATAGATGCAAACGACGTCGTTTGATATTTTTTCCCCTAAAATGGCATCGTTTTTAACGTCGTTAACTATTTAATGATAAAGTGACCAAAATAGGAGAGAGAGAGTAAAGCTCAGTGACTAAAAAAACTTAATGTATTATGTTCAGTGAGAAAATTAAAAACTTGTAAAGACCGGTGAGCAAAATAGGAGAGAGATAATACAATTCAATGATGAAATTTATAATTTACCCAAATATTGGGGTGTGAAGCTTTATAAAATATTATTATACATCTAATAAAGACGCCACAACTTTTAATATGAAATGAGATGATGGTCTAGAATACATGAATATGGATTATAGATCTATTTCGATATTGTTTATTAAAGATTATTGAATGAATATATATATGTGTGATAATTCATATATGTATATTTCGTCTTGCAATTATTTCTTCTTTTTTCATGCCAATCATAGAAACACGAATAAGACATGGATGATTGAACATGTCCAAAGAAAAAAAATATGAATTAAACAAAACGTGTGTTTATTTGTATGGTCCTGAAAGTTCAGATTCAACGTGAACCGATTGGTTTTCCATTTGGACGAAAGGCTGGACAAGAGCCCCACTTCATTAAGGCGAACGATGTGGAATTGTCCAAATTCTGCTGGACCATACCCCATTTATAATCATGAAAAAGATGTGGGGCTAATGAAAACTTTGGTAAGAGGGTTGGATAATGCATGATGTCGTCTAGGCTTAATATTAATCATTTGCATCTGAATTTTATTTTTTAATTTAATAATTATTTTGTATAATCACTGATATTCAATCTATTGATCAATTAATCTGACATATTAACATTTATTTTTGATATTTGAATCAATAGATTTTTTTAATAGAAGCCGATTGTATTATTAAGAAGTTAAAATATCCAAAATTATAATAAGAGTTTACAATTATCATAAACTAAATACATAATTTGAACTTTTCTTATAACATTAAAACTAGTAACTTTAGATCATATAAGGAACATACATGAAAAAAAAAATTAAAAATCTAACTAAAAGACTAATAAAAATAAATACGAATAAGAGTATACATGGAACGAAAGAAAAGTTGAATGATAAATTACATAATTTTTTTTTTTTTAATTAACACGATATCCGACCATCCACTAAACATCGTGGACAACGAGACGCAGCAAAGAAACCCTCGATTCTTCGATTTCCTCGAAGCTCTCTTTTGAAAAATATTTCTAATTTACTTCAGAAACCCAATTCTCCGCTTGCCCAGTTTTCATCAAAGAAACTCGCTGTGTTTTCTTACTAACAATAATAATTCTTTGTTGTTTAAGTTTTGGGACATAATGGAGTCTGCCATGAAAGTTTCATCCCCAATGATATTTCCCATAAATTCAACTCCAAAATTGAAAAGAATTAACAACATTTCTTACGGTTTCGGATCCAATGGACGCAATTCGATCTCCAAAATCCGCGCAGTTTGTTCCAATGGCCCTGTTTCATCCTCTTCTTCTTCTTCTCATGAGGTCAGTTTAGCTACATTTCTTTCCTTTTACCCTTTTCTTTCATAATATCTATGTATATTCATATTAAATGTGACGTGTTCACTTAATTTTATTAATTGAGAAATTGTACAATGAAAAGGGTGCCCTTTTCTGTTAATTTTAATTTCAACCATTTTTAATGTAAAAAAAAACAGTAATTTTTTGCTACTTGAATTACAGTGCATATATCATTGTTAGGAGTTAGGACAGGACTGCTACTATTATATGTGAATTTCTTTTCGCAGTACTTTTTTCCTTGTCTGGTTTGTTTTTATTTGATCTTAGTTATACTTGTAAAGTTTTGAACTTTAAATTTCTCCATTTGTATGCATTAAGAAAAGCTTTAAGAAGTATTATGGTGCTATTTTTTAATCTTCATTAACCTTTAGAAATACTTATACTATGGCAATTTTAGTCTAACTAGAGAACGACCAGTGAAATTTTTCATGAACTTATGTACGGTTTAGATCTTTCATTTGATACTTGTTTTCTATGTCCGGAGTAAAACCTACGTTGCTTCGGCTCTTTCATTTTCCTTGAAATACCCATGTCGGATGCATATTCGGAAATAGTTACTGTGGAGATGTGGCACTTTCTTCAAGGATTTCTTTTATGTACATGATAAATGTTGGCATATTCAAACTTAGGTACCTTGGGATATGACCCTTTCAAAGGTTATTCAAAATGCATAAGCTCTGAAAAGTTAAACAAAACAGTGTCAGACTCGTATCCATATATGACTCACACTCGAGTTTGAGTTACTAGGTAAAAAGCAAAGGTACACTTTGCATACAGAAGCAAACAATATGTTTAAATGGTTAAGAAATCCAATAGAAAATATCTTTTTTTCTCTTTTGTATAGAACTATGTTAGAATTGGTGTTACATTTTAGCATTTTTGTTAATTTTATTTAGACTGTTTTCTTTTGATTTCTAGAAGCATTTACGAAGAATAAAATGCGAATAGTAACAAAATGCAATAAGCAATCACACCTATCAAACAAATCCTCGATTGTTTGGAAAGCCTTGTTTGTTTGTTTGTTTTTGATCAAATAAGGCCTCATTAAAAAACCCCTTCATATCCTACATGTTATAAACATAACATGAAGGACATAGGAAGGAGGAAAAGAGTGCCTCTAACTTTTATTAATGAGAACAATAATACACCTCCACACCTTCATGACTAACTACTAACAACATAACCTTTAATCCATAACTCTGAATACATAACACACCCTCATAACTCCCTTAAAAAGAACAGCCAAGGTATAACACCTTTAACCACAACAGAAACCCAAAAATCAACCTATACCAACTTTTGCTAATTCATCCGCTTCCCAATTTGCAGCTCTCGAAATATGCCTTGTGATAATACCCTTCCTTTCCACACGAGTAGCTATATCCCTCGCCAAGGATTTGAACAAAGAAGTACTAAGGTGCAGATTTTTAATCCACTTTAGAGCATTAGTAGAATCCGATTCCAAAATAATCCTCTGACTTGGAATGTAACCAACTTCCTCTATAAGATTCAACCCTCTTTTGATCGCCAAAAGCTCTGCAAGTAAAGGAGGACCTCCCCCTACCTTCTCTGAAAACGACCCAAGCACCGAACCACTACCATCCCTAATCAATCCACCTATTCCACCCTTATCCCAACCTTTGACCATTGCACCATCGACATTTACTTTTAAGAACCCTTCCGAAGTAGGACTCCACCTATAAGAAGGAGGAGACCTCTTTTTCAGATTACCATTCAAGTCTGCTAGTTGTAAATCCCCCATCAAGGAATCGAAAGGAACATGGACGTCCTTAAATGAATTTCCAAACCAAGAAACAATTCTGAATCTTGTAATGAAGAACAACAGCGCAAAATCAACCTTCCCTTGCTGAAAAATCACCTCATTCCTACATTTCCAAACCGACCACAACACAGCCCTAGGGATAAACTTCCATATGATAGATCTCGGAACAAGCTCATCCCACGCAATTAAGAATTCCATCAACTTAGCCGGAACCACAAAGAAAACATTCCAATACTTTAAAAACTTAGCCCACAAATCCCACACCACATCACAATGCAGAAACAAATGTGAGACCGACTCATTGCACTTCCTGCACAAAGAGCACACAGTGTCTTCCACCCTAGTAACTCCTCTCTTCAGCAACTCCTCCTTCACCGCTACACTATGATGAGCAAGCTGCAGTTTGGAAAGCCTTGTTGATTTTGTTTTTGTCATGGTGCCTTGATCAGGTTCATTGAAAATCGTTATCAGATTGCTTTCTTGTGGTTGCTTTGATATAGGTACTGTTAAGATAATTCTTCTGTCAGGTTGTCTGAGTAATTGCGATTATTATACACTTTCAAAGTAGGTTGGCTACGGTATGTATATTTGAAAGGATGAATTTTGATGTAACAGGCTGAGTCAAGGGCAGTGGGAGATGCACACAAACAAAGAAGCAGTCTTGAATCGCTATTTTGTTATGATAAACCTATTCCCGAGGAAAGAATTGAAGAACCAGCTGGGGTACATCTGGCTGAAAAGTTAGTTGGAGATAATCCCCGTTGCATTGATTGTCAGGCCAAAGGTGTTGTCCTTTGTTCCACTTGTTCTGGTTGCGGATTATATGTGGACTCGATATTAGAGAGCCAGGGCATCATTGTCAAAGTCCGCTGCCTAGGTAAAGTTAATGCTTCTTCAATGATTTTTATGTTCCTAAAAGTATTTTTATGCTGTCAATTTCCTGCATCTATTATGTATGATATAGACCCTTAAAACCTGTTTATCATGTGAAGAATCCTCTATAAAGTGAATAAATTAGGGTTTTACATTGATGCTACCAGATTAACTGAAGTTCAAAATATATTGAGAATCTCCTCATTATCGGCCATTTCTTGCATTTAAGGTTTCCATAGCTTGCTTTCGCGCAATGCAGATGCTTCTTGGTGAAATGCATTATGATTTTACATTACCAAATTGAACAGTGCGATTTATATTAAAGTCGATGCGTATGAAGTGGCTCGACTACTCTACCTATTAACACTGTGATTGTGATTCAGTTCTGTATTTTTGTCCGATCACGAAAGACTTTTGTAGAATAAAATTATTTGTCAAAACTCTGTTTGTCATTGCTATCATGTTGAGGAACACTCGAATATTCTAAACTCTTAACATCACGAGTCCGAAGATTTTTTATTTTTTCAACAACGGAAGCTGCAGTTTGGAATAAGGGGAAAGATTGATGATATTGGATTTGAACCCAAAAAACATGTTAGATGTCATGTCTTAAAGATAGCCACAGTTTGGGAATACAGGGAATTGAATCCCAGATTTTGTTTGTTGTATAAATCAGTTGGATTAAGCGTTAGATTTCCCGTGTCTGATTTTGCTTTTAGTATGGTTTTTCTGTTATGTTTATATGCGGCTGATATGTTGTAATGAAGTATGAATTTTGTTACTGTTCAGGTTGCGGAGGAACCGGCAATGTTATGTGCTCGGAGTGCGGTGGCCGAGGTCATCTAGGGCCCAAATAATATGCCGTCGGCCTCTTTACCTCTGGGGAAATTTGTTTTGGCCTTTATATGTAGCATTTACACATTGGAATTTCATTTCTTCAAGTCATGTAGTTCTTGATAAAAGAAATTTGATAAAGTAATTTGATTCGAGCCATTTTCTAATGATGTATGTTTTCGTTTTAAAATCTGTCAATTACCTGTCGGTTCACAATCATTTATAAATATAATGAAGATTTGTAATTGTAAAATAACAACAGTAATATCACACTTTAATCATTTTGAAAGATAATGATGGATAAAGAGTCTACATAATTTGATCGGAAAGCGACGGTAGTCGCCGAAAGAAGATGATAGGAAGCGATGGTATGTCACCTCGGAACCTAGGGTGCCGGAGGTAGTAAATCCTAGACCTAACACAAACACCTTGAATGGTAAAACAATGAAGCAAGTAGGCACAACACTACAAAAATGCCGGTAGCTCTTGTATCCCTCCAACTAATCAAGGACTCTAAACGCTCCCTTGAGCTGCGACATCGCCCATCAATGTTTGAGCTCGGCCCGCGACTGCTCGTGGACGGTCATATCTTTTCGATTAGGATAAAAGTGCGATGCACAGGTATATTTTCGCGCGCTTACTGCCCCAAAAGTAAAAAAATTTAGTAAATTTCCTTTCCTTAAGAAAATTACTTTCCTCCTATGGCCTAAACCATAACGCCATCCCTTAACCGTTCCCCTGGTTCTCAACTCAGTCACTCACTTCCCCATTTGCTTCTCAACCTCCGACATCTTCATATTTTCTTCTTCCAAGTATTATTATGATTTATTAATATTAATCTCTTTTGATGTAAATTATTTGTATTATTACTAACTTGGTTTCATTTTCGAAATTTGGAGAACTTCATTTCGTTACTTACAAAAGGGAGAAGAAAAAAATCGAGCTATTTTTTTAGAACTCGTAATTACCGAGGATGGTTTTCTGTCCTAGTTGTTCCAGCAACGTTGCTGGAGAATGTTGGTAATGCTCAATCCCACATAATATTGGAAACATTATGGGGAATGATATTTAAGGTTTGGCTTTCCCACTTCCTTGTTGAGTGATAGAGAACAAGGGGGACTCTCGCGCACCGACGCCGTCCGTCCGTCTCGTCTCGGCTCGTGGTAATACGTGTCTTTGACTAATATTTATAGGCTACAAATGATAACAGCTGGTTTATGAGAGTTATCAGAAATTAAACAGCTTCTCAACTCACTCTCAACATTCACAATTCACTCTCAAAGTGTTTTCTGCAATTATTCTTTCTGTGCTTTCCAATCAGAAGAGCAATACCACCAGCAGTCCACTCCGGTTTCGGGTGTACGGAATTCGGAGCGACCGTGTTAATCTCGGGGGACGGACCGCCTACTGCAGTGATTACACACATCGGGACGAATTCGTTTCTAAGACAATGGTTTTTGCCACGACACGATTTATGAATTTGTTCATTTTAATTACTGTTTATATTTCCAGTCAGTGCTAACGGTGTAGTTTTACAGTTCATATATCCAACAGAGAACGCCTCAATGAAGGTGTTCTGTAAGTGATTTTCTTGCTCATAAACAGTGTTTATTTTTTCCGGAGAGAATTTTGATTGTTTGTTTCATTATTTATTTTGTAGGTGTTGTATTTTTGCGGGAAGGTATTGGAAGAATTTTGTGTTCTGTTTCTGGTTTTAGTTTCATCGTGGTACAGCTTTTGATAATATGGACAGTGAGGATTTCATTACATATTGACGATTATAGTGATTAAAACTCTTATTGCTCCTTACAGACTATAGTTTTAAATTACAATGGATCGTAGTGTTCATGAACAGTGAGGATTTCAAAAAATCAAATTTTTTTCAACTTAACTCGAATTAACTTTGAGTTGTAATTTCATAAACTCGACTCGACTCGAAAAAATTTCAAGTTCAAACCGAGTTGTTAAATACAACTCGAATAACTCAAAATTTTTAGTACTTAGTGGATTGATTTTCAAGTTTGAGTTGAGTCCCTCAACTCTGTATCATAAATTATCACATATGAAAAAAAAAATGAAGAAATACACATGTATTGTATATGATTTAAAAAACCATTTAAATTAGAATCAAATAATATCATCATATTATAAATGTTTATAGCTACTTGACTCGACTAAAAAAATTTTAAGTCAACTTTGAGTTGTAAAATAGGATTCGTCAACTCGAATAACTCAAATTTTTTTGACTCGACTCGACACAATTGAACGCTCACCCCTAATTATACCAGCAGTTTAGGAGTAGAATATTTATTTATTTTTATATTTATATATAAAATTACACAATCAAAATTCATATATGATAGGCTTCGTAGAATCCAATAAATAAAAGAGAAACTGAGGTATGAAAATCTTCAGATTGTTTGAGTAGCTCCCATCATTATTCAGATTAGGTGTGTAATAACTCAAGCTGCACTCGATCTTAAGAAGCTTGAGGTTGAGCTCCACTTGAATCTCGAACTGTGCTCTTTCCGGTTTCACTTTTAAATCACTAGTTAGCTTAAAAATAACTCGTTGCCGATTAAACTCGTTTACTTTGTAAAAAATAAACTCAGTATCATTTCCGAGCTATTTGAGTCGAATATTATGATTCTTAAATTTACCTCACTTAATAGCTCCAAGGGCCAATAATGATTGAGCCAAATTCGAGTTTTTTTTCGAGCCAAACCTGAATAGTTTATGAGCAAAGGTGTTTCCTTTACACCCTAGTTGAGACAGCGTTTTAGCCGTTATTTGTTCAGGTTCCTGCATGTTTTGGCATATGACCGAATGTGCATATTGCAAGGTAGACTTTTACTTCTTCAGTAATGATTGAAACAAAGAATGATAACGGCTAATTGCCATTTTATTAACGAAGTGTACTATAACGATGTTACTTCTTCAGCCTCCTCAAGTACGGCACGGTGGCCTTGGCTTTGTGTCGAAGGAAATGATTCAGACGCACTGCCCTGCACCGGATATCGTTATAGTACTTGAGGAGGCTAATTGCCATTGTTCAGGGTGCATGAACTCGATATCGACAATAAACTCTAACAGGATATCGTAATCTGTAGTAACGAGACGCAGTTCCAGTTCCGATCCGTCTCGGCCGAGTTCATCCTTCACTCAAGACTGGTATTCGTATTCTTCATTGGTGTGATCAAAATAAAAGCCATTTGTTGCGTTGTAGAGGGAAGTTTTTAAGCATTCGGGGCCAATTATGTCTTTAATTTACATTATTTTTTGAGATACTGTCATAGTGGCTTCCCACAGAGGCGGATTCGGGGCGTGGTGAGGGTCAGCATGTGCACACTTCAAATCTAAATTTTCTTCAATTAGTTATTTATTTTATTGATATTATTTACTCTAAATTTTTTGTGAATACATTTATATGTATTTGTATTAGTTTGATTGACACCTTTATCGAATGATGTTAATAATGAAGTGATTTAACTGATCCAATATAAAATGCATTTAAATATAATTAATGTAATAAGTTTAACCTTTTATTATTAATGCAACAACTTTAATTATGTTTAACATTTTTAGATATTTAATAATATAATAGAGGCTTTTGGAAACTAAAAGTAACTGTATTTTATTGGGGAAAAATCTCCTAAGCTAAAATTACTTTCTTAATATATATAGGGTAAATTACAAATTTCATCACTGAACTTTATGCTCACTCCTATTTTGTTCACTGAACTTTAAAAGCTTTTAATTTTCTCATTGAACTTAATACATTGGATATTTTTTGTCATTGAATTTTGCACTCTTTTCTCTTTTGATCACTCCGCTGTTAAATAGTTAATGAAGTTAAAAATGATGACGTTTTAAAAAAAATAAAATTTTCACCAAAAAGACATTGTTTTGCATCTATATAATAGTCCGTTTTAACGTTTTTAACTATTTAACGGCCGAATTATAAAAAAAAATCAAATGTATTAAGTTTAATGAAAAAATCGAAAATAATTAAAGTATAGTGAGTGAACTAGGAGAGAGAATAAAGTACAGTTATCAAATTTGTAATTTACCCATATATATATATATAGGCAGTTAGCCAGAACACCACTAGAAGTGCAGTGCAAAGAAAAACTAAAACCCGCTTCTTCCGAAGGACACTATTATCACGCTGTTACATCGTTTCAACTCTTTTGATTGCTTACTGGATCAAACACGCAAATATCAAATTCAAAACAACTACTGCTTCCCATTGTTTGCTTCAATTCCTGAGAATTTTGATTGTTTTTTTCCTTCATTGTTTGCTTCCTTTTGCCAGCCGATTTCTTGTGTTTCCAAAGAGAAGTCTTGGTTTTGAATCCATGGCCTTGCATATAAGTGATTTGAATTCACAATGGGATTCAATTAAGACGTGATAAAGAAAGATTCTCGGGAAATCGAATACGTATTTTCTTGGATTTTGTTTTCCATGGCTGAAAAGAGGGGATCTCCCATCACCAGGATTTCTTTCTTCTGCTCGTTTTTAACGACAGCGGTGATGTTCGTGTTAACTTCAAGAAGCTGTCTTTGATCGAAAGTCGATGTCGGACGATAAGCTTCCCGCTGTGTTCAACAATGGCGATTCTCAAACATCTGATCAAAGCAACGTCGAATCTTCGAACCGAACAATCCTCGTAGACAACGAACCCAACGAAGGAGGGTTCCAAGTGAGTTGCAATGGGAATTTGAAAGAATCATTGAAGATTTACATGTACGATTTAGACCCAGAGTTTCACATCGGGTTATTGGATTGGAGAACCCAAGGAAACGAAATTTGGCCTGATATTAGAACAAGAATCCCACCGTATCCAGGTGCATTGAATTCACAACACAGCATGGAATACTGGCTGACATTGGACCTCTTGGCTTCAGAATTGTCGGAGAATCCAAACACCCGAGAAGCCATCAGGGAGAAAAATTCAAGTGAAGCTGATTTGATATTCGTGCCATTCTTTTCATCGCTGAGTTACAATCGGTATTCGAAGGTGATTCGCCCTCAAAAGAAGAGCAAGAACTGGGAATTGCAAGCCAAATTGGTGAAGTTTTTGAGGAATCAAAAGGAATGGAAAGTTTCAGGTGGGAGAAATCATGTGGTTTTGGCTCATCATCCCAATAGCATGCTTTATGCCAGGATGCAACTTTGGCCTGCAATTTTCGTACTTTCCGATTTCGGAAGGTATCCGACCAACATAGCGAATGTCGATAAAGATGTGATCGCGCCTTACAAACATTTAATCAGAAGTTATGTTAATGATTCGTCCGATTTCGATAGCCGGAAAACTCTTTTGTTCTTCCAAGGTGCCATACACAGGAAAGATGCAAGTGCCCCTTCCGTTGTTTGTTAATATTCTCCGAACACATACTTCTATTTTGGTTTTTAATTAATGTCTTTCTTGATTGCAGGGTGGATTTGCTAGGCAAGATTTGTTTTTCCTTCTAAAAAACGAGAAAGACGTACATTTCTCATATGGGAGCGTTCAACGTAATGGGATTCGCAAGGCAAGCCAAGGTATGCATTCATCCAAGTTCCGCCTAAACATTGCCGGCGACACCCCGTCGTCGAACCGCCTATTCAACTCCATCGCCAGCCATTGTGTCCTGGTCATCATCAGCGACGACATCGAACTCCCTTACGAAGACGTTCTCGACTACTCCGAATTCTGCATATTCATCCGGGCATTGGACGCCGTGAAAAAAGGGTTCCTCATAAACCGGATCCGCAGCATCACGTAGGATGAATGGACCCGAATGTGGGAGAGATTGAAACAAGTGGAGCCATTTTTCGAGTTTCGGTATCCATCGAAGGAAGGCGACGCGGTACAAATGATATGGCAGTCATTGGCTCACAAGGTTGCTGGTGTGAAGACGAAAATAAACAAGTCTAGGAGGTACTCTCGTTCTGTTCCTCGCCAGAGGAGGGGGCTAAGAACTATAGCAGCACTACTAAACTTTTGGTGAATTATAGGTTCTGGTGAGTGTGGGTATATATGTCTAATTCAAGTACGTGAGATATACATTTGATATTGATATCGAACACGAGTGTTTTAGAGAAATATGAGTAAATATAACACAGTTAAACACTTAACCTTTCATTTGTGGCTAGAGATAGCTGAGAATTAATGTCGAAAGCTGCATGTTTAGTACCCCAAAGTATATCTTTTATTCCGTTTTAGTACTTAAACTTTTGTTTTTTTCAAAATCATACCCAACATTTACTTTTTTGTTTCATTTTAATACCTAAATTTTTAACTGGGATTACTAAAATGAAACAAAATGTAAACTTTAGGTATCGTTTTGAAAAAAATTAAAAGTTTAGGTACTAAAACGGAACAAAAGTGATAGTTTAGGTATTAAGCATGTAGTTTACCTATAAAATTAACATATTAGAAAAATCATGAATTACAATTAACATTTTAAAATATATGTGAATAGAAATAATTTTAAGGACGTATTTAGATATTATAGTGTAATTGTTTAAAAATGCAAAATGTAATTATTATCTTAATTTTTCATACATATTTGACTGGCAGAATCTAATTATGTAATAATTTTTTAATATCATATTTGATAATATAAATTATATTTTTATATGTAAAAATAATTAAATTTTAAAATAATATTAATTATAAAATTAAAAGTTTAACTATATGCACAATTATATTAATTCTTATCCCTCCCCTACTCACCTGGATCTATACATTTTAAAATAAATTGTTCTGTTTTGTGGAAGAGTGAATTAGGGTTTATATATGTCTCATAGTTAAAAGAATCGTTATTATTTTTAGATCTCTCGAGTTTGAGTATCAGAATCTACGAGAATGATTGATAGTTAATTGTTAAATGTTTAGGAGAACTTAAAATATATATTACTTTTTAATCACCTTATCTTAATAAAAAAATACTCGACCAATAGAAATTTAGCTAGGAAATTAATAATTTTTATTATAATAGTTCCTAACCGGATCAAGGAAAAATGTTATAGGAGTCTTTCTGCATTGTCATCGGACGGGCCTAATTTGAAGGCCATAAAGAAAATATTCGACCAATAGATATTATATGACTCGTATAATATTTAACGTCTTATAAACTAATAATTATATTTATAAAAACTACCAACTTTATATTAAATCAACTTGCTCAACTTAATACCAGTAATTACTTGATCTAATGAGCACTAAATTTCTTAAGTAAAGGCGAATGTTAAATCTTGATGTTGTGAACGAATCAAATCGAGTTAGAATAATCGTCCCTATAATAGAATTATAATATAAAATAACCATGACATTTAATAAGTTTGATCAAATTATTTCTTATTCATTTCGGAATTAAATTGATTAATTTGACCTAAAAGTATTCAAAATTAGCTTGATTAAACTTATTTAAGAATCGATTCGACTAAATTTATCAAACGAATTTAAAAAGTTTGATTTTTTTATATTTTATTACCTTTATTAAACTTAATTATTTAATTTAAACTATTTTATCTTTAAATCTTTCAAAAATTTATAATTTTATTTATTAAACTAGGATGATTGTAAAGTAATATATGTTCTATGTACTTTTCACTATTTGAGAATGAACCTCAATCACCCTGCTGCAGTCCTTTGTGCTCGAACAAATAACCTCTAGGAATAACAACTTCATAAACCACTGAGGTCATTACCTTGACAGGCCCTCCATATTCATTCTTAAATCTTTTTCTTGTTCCACAGTCGCAACTACTCGACCCTCCAATGGGTTACGGTCAGGGCAATCTCATGGAAATGAGATGTCCCCGACATTCTCCCCCACCCACTTTGGTCGATGTCCTCATCGACACTAAAACCATATCTTAGTTATCTTGTTACATAAAGTTGACTGTTCTAATGAGTTCCATCACTTGCCCTCAAAAACTAAGATCAGGATTCGTTTCAGGGACACCAAACTCAGAGCTTTGGGTAGAGTACACTCACTTACCTTTGCTTTTCTCTCATTGCCATTGAGCTTGTTCTCTCTAAGGATATAACCCGGAGGATAACGATTTCATAAACCATTGAAGTAAGTTGGTTCGTACAATTAATTATAATATTTTAAATGTAAAAAGAAAATCTATATTTACATTAGATATATACTATAATTTAACATTTATCTGAATCATGATGCTAAGCTCGGTGTCGTATACTGGGCAAATAGCTTAAAAACCTGTAGATGCTCGATTTGTCCGGGATTATTTGAGTTTAATTCGGGTTTTATTATTGTTATTTTGGTTATTATTATAAGTTTGGTATTATGTAGTTATTAATATATATATATATATATATATATGCGGATAAGTAATTAAATAGTTAAATAATTAAATAATTAAATATATAAAATATGCACTAAATATTTCCATTTTGTTACAGGCCGAACCAAACAGGCTTGAACCAATGAAAAACACAACAGCCCGATTGTTATGGGCCCAACTCTGGAAAACCTAAACCCGTTAGGGTTCCCTGTCACAGCCTCCAGCGCCGTATCATTGAAGGCCGTTGGATCTGGATTCAAGATCCAACGGTTCCCAACTCCCAGCAATCCCCGAGCCAGCTGCAGTCTCACGTGAAGCCAACCCTGCTGCCAGATCACGCACGCCCAACCGGACAATAGCTCGCCTCCCCACAGCTGCCGCCCGTGATCTGCTCTCGCCAGTGCCCTGCAAACACACGAAACAAGAAGCAGAACGAGAGGCACGGAGAAATCGAGGAGAGAAAACCAACAACAAAAAAACAGATATAGAGAGGGACCAAAGAAGAAGAAAGGGGGGCGGATGAACGAGGGAACAAAAAAAACGAAAGAAAAGGAGAGTAGAGGGGACTCTCAGTCATCAGCAACAGGGAAGAACAGCAAAAAGGAAAAAAAGAACCAGCCATTATCAACCAAAGAACCAACGAAAACCGAGACCCATCCGTAGAAAGGAGAGAATAGTGGCAAACGAAAGGTTACCTTTTAACTTTCGTCGTCTTCGCTAGGAATCAGGACCCCGTCTAGGAGAAGGTAAACTCTTTACCTTCGATTTGCTCTGGAGTCACCTCTAGAGTCATGCATGTTTGTTTTAGGTTTCAAACTGTGGGTATTCAAAGGTTTCTGGAAGTTTGGTTCGTGATGAGGGTCGGTTTGGGTAGTGGTTTGACTCCTCATCAGAGTCCTTGAAGTCACGGTGGCGGTGGGTTTAGTTTGTTAGGGTTCATGACTCGGCTAGAACCTAGGTTTTGGGGGGGGGCCTAGTTTTCACCAAGGAGGCTCGAACTAGGGGTTTAGGGTTGTCGAGGGTTTGACTTCTCATCGGAGTCCTCCAGAGAGGGGAAAGGTCACGGTGGCCGTAGTGTTGTGAGGTTACTAGAGGGTGAAGCCGGTCGGGTTTTCAAGTTTAGTTTGGGCTTAGATCGCTGGTTTAGGTTGGTATTTGAAGGGGTGTCGTCGGAGGAAGTTTAGAGGACGTCTCGGCTCCTCATCGGAGCCATTAGACGGCGGTGGCCACAGCGTTGGCCATGCTTCGTCTGGGGTTTGAAGGTTGAAGAAGGAGAGATGAGAGAAAACGGCTGGGGCTCTTCTGTTTGGTTTAGGATGAGAAGAGAAAATGAAATTAGGTATAGGACTTACCCTATTATCCCATATATCAAAACGGCGTCGTTCCCTGATGGTTTGAAACGGTTGCGTTTCATGAAGCTGGAGTCTACTGTGTTTTGCTGGGGGGGTAATTGTGAGTGTGGCCATCCCAATTTTGTTTTGTCCCATTTCAATCCCTGAACCGAGCTTTGTTACAATTCTAAGTTTGTATCTTAATTTTCAGCGTGTTACATCTTAGTCCAGAACCATGTTAGGGCCATTTTAATGTTGTTTAGGCATTGGATGTGTAATTTGAGAAACTTTCAATTTGGTCATTTGCAGTATTTTGGTTGTATTATGTTTGCAGTACCCAAAAATGAAAATGTTATGAAAAAACTTGTTATTTATTTTTTATGTTTTAGTCCTTTTAATATTTTATGCATGTTTGTTAGGCTAATTTAGATGTATTTTAAATATATGCATGCATATATTATTTCGAGCATTTTTGTCCATACGCATAGAGTCAAGCGTAGTTTATTTGTATGTTGCATGTGTATATTATTTCGAGTATGTTGTCCATACGCATTTAGGTGTATTTCTTTTTAAAGCATGATTAGCCTCATTTACTTTAATCGCATGTTTAATTAATCTTTACATTAACATCACTTTGTATGATTCGCATGATAGCCTCACGTGCATGACTCGACTCTTGTTACATAATTGGATTAAGGGTAATATATTTTTAATTTAAAACTGTCGGAATGGCTTCTCTTAACTTACTAGAGAGTTGTTTTGACAATTTTAAATTAAAATTGTATCCCGTCAGTAACGCCTAATTAAATTTGGATATATGATAGTAAAATTTGGGAGCGAAAGAAAAGGAAATATTCGACTATTTAAACTTTTCGAGAAAAGGTCGTTAGAACTGAACTAAAGATATGGTCTTGGTATTTTAAAATAATCGAATATTCTTTATCTTTCTAATGACTTGGTAATTTTAAATTAAATCTATTTTGTTGCTTTGAATGTTGCAAATTTGCATTTTTGTTGTTTAAAGGGATCATTAATCAAATTAAATTTGAACTTATGAAATTCGTTGCAAAGAAATTAATTAATCAACTAGGTACCGATTTAGGGCGTTGTGGGGGTGCTAATTCTTCCCCACGCGTAACCGACTCCCGAACTTGGATTTTGGTAACGTAGACCGTAAATTTGCCGTTTTAATTAAAATTAATTTTTATTTAAAATGACAATGTTTTTGGGTGCCCAATCACACCCTAATCAAAGATTGGTGGAGACTCCTCGAACCTTATATTTTTATCGTAAAGGAATTTCTAATTTTTCGAAACGAGAGGTTTTCTAAAATCGCACTGTTTTTAATTAAAAAATCAATCATAATTAAAATGATGCGGTTTCTAAAATCTCGCTCCCCCACCCGTTTAAAAATCGTTTCGACAGCTTGGCGACTCCGCTGGGGACTTTTTTTTAGAGAGTCAAGCCGATGGTCGATTAATTAATGGTCTTTGCAAACAAAAGTTATAAGTTCATTTTAATTTGGTTTTTGATCCCTTGTTTGTGTTGAATTTCTTGTTTTCATTTTTATTTGTGATTTGGTTTACAAATAAATAGTTGTACTAACGTGTGATCTACATGTTTCAGTTTTCTAACCTTTAGTTTGTTGAGTTTCTTGGATCGAGGCAAAGGATTATGAGTTTCCCCACTGTTGCTAAACCTTCAATATTCAGAGCCTTCTAACTGTGCTCTGTCCCATTAAGTAGGGGTGAAAGTTACGCTTACGTGAGAAAAATTATTTTTCTCCGCACGGGCTTTAGCTAGTAACCTCTGGGGTACATGCCTTATGTCTACGAGAAAACATTGAGTTTCCTCGCATGGACATAGGGAAATGTATCCTCTCGAAATTGAACTTGATCCGTTTTAAGCCTATAATGGGTGAGGATCGAGGGTCTGGCAAGTTCAAGGGGGCACCAGCAAAGGACAATTCGAGGACCCTTTTAGTGATACCAGAACTCTGCCCGTCCTATGCTAAATCTCTGTCCACAAACATGGAGGGGAAACTCATTCTAATCTTTTCCTCGAATTTATTTATTTTTGCAAAAAGTATGCGAACTAGAGATCATGTGGTCAGGTTTATTTTTTGAGCAAGCATGTGAATTAGATACCATGCGGTTAGGATTTTTTGTGAATAACGAAACCTGAGAGTAGATACCATGTTGGGTAGGATCTACTAAAGCATGATTGGGTAGATATCATGTTGGGTAGATATCATGTGAATAAGGTTTAAGATGTATATATTTTCTATCTCCATGTTGTTTATGTATTCTTCGACTATTCATTGTATATACTAACACAGTTTTATTTTTGTTTGTGTTTTGTGTTTTATTTATTACTGCTGCATTGCATCATCATTCATGAAGAAAGGTGTTGATTCACAAGGTGGTCATAAAAGTAGAAGGCGGTCATAAAATGGACAAGAGCTTTCATAACAAGGAAGTGGATAACGCAGAAGTGAGGTCGTGGTCCGAGGAAACTTAGAGGAAGAAAGGTGACAGTTTGACTGAAGATTACATATCAGTACTACTAGAGGTTGCTCCGGTCAGTCTAAAGAAAAACGATTTGCAAGAGTTATGCGAAATTTGGGAAAGTTGAAATTCTGATGTGAAATACTCTTTCTGGCAAAAGTATGGTGACATCGCCCTTCTATTGTACGTGAAAGTAAACGAACCCCTAATCAAAGCTCTCATCCAGTTTTGGAATCCCGCATATAGCTGCTTCACTTTCAACAAGGAAGACATGACTCCCACGTTAGAAGAATACACCTCCTTGTTTCATTTCGAGACGATACACTTGGACCGAATCTACTCAAAAGCCTCAAGGACACAATCCTTTAAGAGCAAGCTCGCAAGGATTACTGGGATGGGAGAGAAGTGGGTTGCTGATCGAATCCAAAGGAAGGGAGAGTCCGATTGCTTCCCTTGGTCATACCTCAAGGAGCTTATCGTCAAGCATAGCGATATTGAGAAGAGCATATAGATGTTCGCCTTGGGAATTTATGGTTTGATGATTTTCCCGAAAGTTCTTTATCACGTGGAAGCCGCAGTGGTCGATTTATTCGAGTGTTTGGAAAGGAAGGTAAACCCTATTCCTGCGATTTTGGCCGAAACATTCAGAGCACTTAGCAGTTGCAGAAGAGCTGAGAGTAGCCGCTTCACCGGGTGTGTCCAGTTGCTTACTGTTTGGATACGCAGTCACTTCTGGAAAATTGACCGAGAGTATAGTCGACGGTTTTCTACGGCCTATTCACCCTTAAAAGATTTCCTCACTAAAGAGTGGCCAGAGCATCTCACCAGGAAGGATTGGGTTTCACTCTTCAGAAATTTACAGGAGCATGATATAGTGTGGCGTGTCCCCTGGTTAGCTTTTGTGGATGTGTTGTACAAATGCGGGGATTCTGATTGGGTAACCCTATTAGGGTTATGGGGTAGAGTAGGTTATGCGGCACTGATGGTACTGAGGCAATTTGGGGCACGCCAATTCGTCCCAGCTACATCCGGTCTGAAGGCATCTGAATTTGTGTACTGTGGAAATCACTACAAGAAGACTGCTCGTGCAATGTCAGAGGCGTGGAAGTCAACCTTTAGAACTGATTTCATAGCAGCTGAGGTCATGCTGACACCAGATTACGTGGCATGGAGGGCGGTGCGAAAGAATGATATCCTTCCGTTGGCGGATCGTGACCAAACAATTCCTTTGGAAGCACAGTTTAAATACGTACCGTCTAAGTTGGAGATACTGAAGAGTGAATTCGAAGCGAAAATCGCCAGGAAGGAAGCAGAGTGTGAGGCCCTTAGACAAAAGAATTTCATGTTGGACATCGATAGGGGGTTCTATAATACACAGTTTGAGCTTATGCGCAAGAGAAAGGATGAAGTGGAGGCCAATCTCACTAGTTTACAGAGCGATTACCAAAAGATGAGTCGAGCACGGGCAATTGCTGGCCTCGGGAGAACTTCAGAGCAGTGGCGGTTAGAGCTCCGGGCTGAGAGGGATCGTCGAGTTAGAGACGTCAGAGCCGAGAGAGAGCACCGAGTTAGAGAAGTAGAGACAGAGAAGAAGAAAAGAAATCAAGAACTTGAGTCCGAGAGAAGGTCCTGGGTTAGAGCACTGAAGAGCGAAAGGACAGAGGCTAAAGAGTTAAGACAAAGGTACACCTTGAGCAAGAAGCGAGAAGAAGAATTGCATGCTAATATTGAAGAACTCAGAATGAAGGCAAATAACATGCAACTTGAACTTGAGGTTAGAAAGGCAACATCGGGAGAGTGTGCTCCAAGGAAAACAGGATGAAGTATTCCTCTGGATAAAGAGGTGCGGAGCAAAGAACGAACGGATAGAGGTACTCAATCAAGAGATGCATGAAATGGAATCAAGGCATGAGGAAGAGTTAGCTCGAGCCAAGGCAAAGAATGAAGAGTACAATGCCTACGTTATGCAGCTTGAAAGTTCCTTATCTGCAGAAAACAGTCAGCGTTGCCCATTGGATCAAAGGGTTAGCCTCGAGGAGAACGCTGCTTTGCAAAAGAAGATTCATGATTTAGAGGCTGCCTTACGAAGCTGCCAGACACAAATCGCTGGTCTCGAGCGCACCGTCCAAGGCACCAGACTGCAATGGCAAAACTCAAACGATCACTTTAGAGACTGGAATACAAACGTGAATCACGTGATTCGAGAGACCATGAATCAGTTAAGCGGCGTTGCGAGGCAGTTGGGAGAGATGGACCTCCAAGCAAAAGTCATCCAGAGCTATACCAATCCAGCATCAGGCGTAGGAAAGAGGGTCGATTGGCTTGTCAATCAGATAGTAGAGCTGAACATGAGAGCTAGGCCATTTCTGTAATGGACTTTTCTTGTAAAGATGATGCTTTTGTCCTAAATGAAAGTTGTTCTAAGACTGATCGCGTCTTATGAATCAATGCCTTTCTACATGCATTTGCATTTTATTTGCAATTTAAGTTTTGTGTTGCATTCTTTATCACACTTTACATAATTTGCATTCATCCTCAAAGCATTAAGATTAACAATAAGGGATACATTACAGAATACTGGGAAATTTCAAGCATCACTATAACACAAGGAAGGCCATGGATGATAAGATTGCTCAAATTGAAAGAACTCAACTGCAATTGCAAGATGATCTAAGGAAAATGCAAGAAGATATGCTTAAGGCTCAAGAGGATATGTTGTCTAAGTTGGCAAATATGCTGGGAGGGAGAAATCCAGAGCACGGAAAGGCCCATGAGCAAACAAGTGAAGAACCACTTTACCCTCCAGGGTTTACCCCGGTACAGTCTCCGAATATCCAAGGAACATCTATTCATACCAAAGTACACATAAATCCTGACGGCATTGCAGTTAATCCACAACCGGGATCTTGTTCGCATCCCGAAGAAAGCCCATATCACTAGGTCCCGGACCTTGATGAAGAAGCAAAAAAGAGCGAAAACAAGTTGTTGCAGGAGCAATATAAGCAGCTAGCAAATGAAGTACAAGCTATGAAAGAAGATACCAGCTTGTATGGTCTCGACGCTAAGGAACTGAGTTTAGTTCCTGATCTGGTCCTACCTCCCAAGTTCAAAACTCCTGACTTCGAGAAATACGACGGTACCCAATGCCCTTCTGCCCATATCACAATGTTCTGCAGGAAAATGACTGGTTACGTAGGGGACGACCAGCTGTTGATCCACTGTTTCCAGGAAAGCTTAGTAGGCTCAGCATTGCGATGGTATAATCAACTAAGGAGAGTTGATGTCAGGACGTGGAAAGACCTGGCCAAATCTTTTCTTGACCAGTATAAGCATGTGAAGGACGTCAGGCCTAACAGAATTGTGCTACAAGCAATGGAGAAAAAGCATAGTGAAAGTTTCAGACAATATGCTCAGAGGTGGAGAGAGGTAGCAGTACAAGTCCACCCACCGTTGGTAGAGGAGGAAACGAACCTACTTTTTGTTAATACCTTGAAGGCTCCATTTTTCTCACATTTTGTTGGTAATCCTTCTCGAAGTTTTGCTGATATAGTTACGGCGGGAGAAATGATTGAAATGGCGATTAAAAGCGGGAAGCTTGAGGGAGGAGATTCCAGCAAGAAACAGCCGATGAGGAAGAAGGAAAACGAAGTCAGCAACATAAGGCAATATGATTCCCATAATATCACAGTGTCCAGACCACAGGGAACGGTAGCATCACCCCAAATTGACAATAGACAAGGGGCAAGAGATCCAAGGAGAGAGAGGCCTCAATTTGATCCGATTCCTATGACTTATAAGAAGTTATTCCACGAATTATATGATCGACATGTAGTCTCACCTTATCATGTGGACCCTATACAACCCCCGTATCCCAAGTGGTATGATGCTAGTGCTAAGTGTGAATACCATGCAGGGGTTTCTGGACATTCTATTGAAAATTGTCCCGCTTTCAAAAAGGTCGTCCAAGCTCTGAGGAGAAGAAACGTCATCAATTTTGGTGACAGTGAACAGCCAAACATAGCCCAGAATCCATTGCCAAACCATGCAGGAGCCGGGATTAATACAGTCGTTGAAGAGAAAGGAAGAATGACTGTAAAAAATATTAGTGAGGTGATGTCACCCATGTCTTGGGTGTGGTGCCAAATGGTCAAGGTAGGACTATTAAAGACTAATCTGCCATGTAAACAGTTCAACAATGAAGAGATGTGCCACTACCATAACTGCACGAGACACAGTATACAACAGTGTTCTGATTTCTTAGGGCTGGTACAAGAGATGATGGATAGTAAGGAAATCGAGTTCTTCAAAGAAATGGCTGAGAAAGAAGAAGCGGAAATTTATGCCTCTGAGGGATCATCCAAAGGGGTCTATAGTGCTAGTTGTCCCCTCGTCATTACTCCCAAGAATCGAGTGGCTGGGAAGGTAGATCCAAAGGTGATTATTACACCTCCCTCTCCGTTCCCGTACAAAGACAATAAACAGGTACCCTGGAGATATACTTGTCAAATAGGAGAGGTGACAAAGCAACAGGAAGAGGTAGATGAAGTGGGACACATGACCAGGAGTGGTAGATGTTATCACAAAGAACCTGAGAAAAAGATTGCTGTCGAGAAAGGAAAAAGTATCGATGTGCAGATAAGAGAAGATGAACCCATCGTCAATGAGCCAGTAACGGAGAATGAAGCGATGGAATTTTTAAAATTTTTGAAACATAGTGAATACAGTATTGTTGAGCAACTGCACAAGCTGCCTGCCCGTATTTCTGTCCTATCACTTCTTCTGAGTTCAGAGGCTCATCGCAACGCCCTGTTAAAAGTTTTAAACCAAACCTTTGTCCCGAAGGAGATACCCACAGAAAAGCTGGACCGACTAGTTGCCAACATCCAGGCCGATAATTTTTTATCTTTTTCTGAGGACGAGATCCCTTCTGGGATGATTGGCAATCATAAGGCCCTACACATCACAGTTAGGTGCAAAGGGCATGTTCTATCCAGAGTACTGATAGATAACGGTTCGGCGTTAAATGTGATGCCCTTGGTGACCCTGAAAAAACTGCCAGTAGATAGCACCCTGATGAGAAGCTGTCAAACTGTGGTTCGAGCTTTTGATGGAACGAAGAGAGAAGTTCTAGGCAAGATTGATATCCCTTTGACTATTGGCCCGGCGATATACGAAGTGGATTTTCTTGTGATGGACATCATGCCTACATACAACTGTTTATTGGGAAGGCCCTGGATTCATCAGGCCGGTGCGGTTCCGTCAACGTTGCACCAAAGGATAAAATTTGCAATTGATGGGAGGCTTATATGCATTCATGCTGAAGAAGACATTATTGCTTCGGTTTCTACTACTGCTCCATACGTTGAAGTGGAAGAGCAAGCTGTTGAATGTTCTTTCAGATCGTTAGAATATATCAATGCCATGTTTGTGGCAGAAGGAAAGAAGATCCCGAAGCCTAGATTGTCAAACTGCACCAAAATGGGGCTTAAGCTGACTCTTGGAAGAGGAGCAAAAACTGGCAAAGGGTTTGGACGTCGGTTGCAAGGATTGGTGGGCCCAATCTACCCTGTAACTAAAAGAGACAGGTTCGGTTTAGGGTATCAGCCGACTTTAAAAGAAAAACTGAGAAGCATCAAGAAGATTCAGGAATTGAGAAAGGCAAGATTGACTGGTGAGGACTCAAGCTGGGAGCCCATGACATTCCCGCCATTGAGCAGCATTTTCGTATCAGGAGGATATATGTTTCAAGGGACTTTGGAAAGCAGTAAAGTGATAGTTGAGAATGCCTTGGAGGACTTGGGCATTAATGTCATAACCGATGAGGAGTTCAAAGAAATGAGAGCTACGGGCATTTACCCTGCGCCACTGGGCTTTGTGTTGAACAACTGGACTGCGGAGGAATTGCCTGTAGTTTACAAATCTTTTGCAGAGTAATACACTAGAACTCTTCCCTATTGTTCATACCCTGGGACAGTAGGTGATTTGATGTAAAGGGTTAAGTTGTGTGTTTTTACTTGCTTTCAATAAAAGATGTGTTTTGTTAATTCCCAAATGGCAAACATTTCCTCATGCATTTTTGTTTGAATATACGCATATATTATTTCTTTCTATTTGTTTATATGGGAAAAGATTCTCCCATATGTATATATGTATATATATCTTCTTTTTCGTTATCCTTTCAGGAACTCAGATATCAATAATACGAATGCTAATGACTCTGACCCGGAGATTGATTTTGAGATGCCCATATGTCAAGGGGAAATCGAAGGTTGTGATGATGAGGAGGGATGTGAACCACCCTCAGAATTACTAAAGATGGTGGAACAGGAAGATGAACAGATTCTGCCTCACGAAGAGCTTACAGAGATCTTGAACCTGGGCACAGATGAGGATAGAAAGGAAGTAAAGATTGGTACCACCCTGTCTGCTGAAGGAAGGCAAAGCTTGATAGAATTACTTCAAGAATTCAAGGATGTATTTGCTTGGTCGTACGAGGACATGCCAGGGCTGGATACAGAATTGGTTGTCCATAAATTACCGATAAAGCCTGATTGTAAGCCCGTACAACAGAAACTGAGAAGAATGAGACCCGAGATGCTGCTCAAGATTAAAGAAGAAGTGAAGAAACAATTTGATGTTGGGTTTCTCACAGTGGCCAAATATCCTGAGTGGGTAGCAAATATTGTCCCAGTACCAAAGAAGGATGGGAAGGTACGAATGTGTGTCGACTATAGAGATCTGAATAGAGCTAGTCCAAAGGATAATTTTCCTTTGCCACATATAGATACGTTAGTGGACAATACTGCTGGAAATTCCTTATTCTCATTTATGGATGGTTTCTCCGGCTATAATCAAATTAAAATGTACCCTGAAGATATGGAGAAAACAACGTTTGTCACTATGTGGGGGACGTTTTGCTATAAGGTCATGCCGTTTGGATTAAAGAATGTAGGGGCAACCTATTAGAGGGCCATGGTGACGTTGTTTCATGACATGATGCATAAAGAAATTGAAGTCTATGTCGATGATATGATTGTCAAAGCCAAGACGGAGGAGGAACATATCGAGAATTTGAGGAAGCTCTTTCAAAGATTAAAGAAGTGCCAACTAAAACTTAACCCAAATAAGTGTACTTTTGGGGTGACATCGGGAAAACTGTTGGGATTCGTAGTGAGCCGAAAGGGAATTGAAATAGATCCCGATAAAGTAAAAGCCATTCAAGATTTGCCAGCCCCAAGAACACAGAAAGAGGTTCGAGGATTTTTGGGGAGATTAAATTACATCGCTCGGTTTATCTCGCAGCTGACTGAAAGATGTGATCCCATATTCCGCCTTCTTCGTAAGAATGATTCAGGAGAATAGAGTGAGGATTGCCGAGAGGCTTTTGAGGCAGTAAAGAGATATCTTTCGAATACTCCGATCCTAGCGCCACCTATCCCAAGAAAGCCTTTAATTCTTTACTTGTCCGTTTATGACAATTCAATGGGATGTGTGTTGGGGCAACATGATCAAACTGAGAAGAGGGAGAGGGCTATCTACTATCTCAGTAAGAAGTTCACTGAGTGTGAGGCCAGATACTCACCAATTGAAAAATTGTGTTGCGCTTTAGTGTGGGCTACCAGAAGACTTAGACAGTATATGTTGTATCATACTACCTGGCTCATATCTAAGCTGGACCCTTTAAAGTATCTAATGGGGGTACCTGCATTGTCTGGAAGGTTAGCCCGTTGGCAAATCCTGTTGTCCGAATTTGATATCCAGTATGTAAGCCAGAAGGCAGTTAAAGGGAGCGCCATAGCAGAATTCATTGCGAGTAGGGCTTCAAAAGAATATGAACAGTTGAACTTCGATTTTCCAGATGAGGATTTAATGGCTATCTCGGAGGAAGAAACAGTTGCGCTCACCGGTAAATACTGGAAGATGAACTTTGATGGTGCTTCAAACGCCTTGGGGCATGGGATTGGGGCAATCTTGGTCTCACCAAGTGAAGAGCATTATCCTTTTACCAGTCGGCTCAATTTTGATTGTACAAACAATATGGCTGAATATGAGGCTTGTGTTATGGGTCTTAGAGCAGCTATTGAACTCAAAGCAAAAATGCTGAGGGTATATGGGGATTCAGCTTTGGTAATTTACCAGCTCAGAGGTGAATGGGAAACGAAAGGTCCCAAACTTGTGGAATATCGTAAACTAGTTCTGGGACTTATTGAAGAATTTGAAGAAGTGACTTTCAATTACCTCCCCATAGAAGAAAATCAAATGGCAGACGCCTTGGCTACTTTGGCAGCGGCCTTTAAGATGAACGAGCATTCAAGTATGATGCCTATTGAGATGAAGGCTTATGAGTATCCAGCCCACTGCTTTAACATTGAAGAAGAAGATGATGGAGGACCTTGGTACTATGATATCTTTCAGTATATAAGATATCAAAGTTACCCCGAACAGGCAATTGAGAATGACAAAAGAACCATTAGAAGAATGGCAGCAGGGTATGTGCTTAATGATGAGACCTTATATAAGAAAAGCATGGATCAGGTCTTATTAAGGTGTGTGGACACTAAAGAAGCGAAAATGATTCTTGAAGAAGTACATGAAGGAATATGTGGCACCCATGCTAATGGGCATGTAATGGCCAGACAGATTATGAGATTTGGGTATTATTGGTCAACTATGGAAACTGATTGCATCAATTATGCCCGAAAGTGTCACAAGTGTCAGATTTATGGGGATAGAATGCACACCCCTCCTCATCCGTTGCATGTGATGACAGCTCCGTGGCCGTTTTCTATGTGGGGCATGGATGTTATTGGGCAAATTTTTCCGAAAGCGTCAAATGGTCATCGCTTCATTTTGGTAGCAATAGATTACTTCACCAAGTGGGTAGAAGCAGCTTCCTATGCAAGTGTTACCCAGTCAACGATATGTAGGTTCTTGAAGAAGGAAATCATCTGCAGATATGGCTTACCAGAGAGAATTATCTCTGACAATGCATTGAACTTAAACAACAAGATGATGAAATCTGTATGTGAGCAATTCAAAATAAAGCATCATAATTCCACGGTTTATCGCCCAAAGATGAATGGGGCAGTGGAGGCGGCTAATAAGAACATTAAGAGGCTTATAGAGAAGATGACTGAAAATTATAAGGATTGGCATGAGAAGTTTCCATTTGCTTTGTTTGCCAATCGGACTTCTGTACGGACGTCAACTGGGGCAACTCCGTTTTCTCTAGTTTATGGGATGGAAGCTGTCCTCCCTATTGAAGTGGAAATTCCCTCGCTCCGGGTTTTATCGGAGGTGAAGCTAAATGAGGCAGAATGGGTACAGGCCAGATATGACCAATTGAATCTGATTGAAGAAAAGAGATTGAAGGCTATTTGTCACGGTCAGATATACCAGAAGCGGATGATACGCGCACATGATAAGAAAGTTCGCCCTCGAGAAATCCACGAAGGAGATTTGGTGCTCAGGAGGATATTGCCCATTCAAAAAGATTTCCGAGGGAAATGGATGCCCAAGTGGGAAGGACCCTATGTTGTCAAGAAAGCCTTCTCTGGGGGAGCTCTAGTCTTAACTGAGATGGATGGGTCTGAATTACCTTATCCAGTGAATTCTGACGCAGTTAAGAAGTATTTTGCTTGAAGAAAAAGAAGAAGAAAAATGAGTGAAAAAATATAATAAAAAAATTAAAAATGAATGAAAAAATGAGGGTTCAAGATGAAAACTCGAAAAGGGCGTCTTGAAACCAAAGGAGGTCGAGTCGAAAACCCGCAAAGGGCGACTTGAGTTTTAAATTCAGAGTTCGTGTATGGTGGAGGATCTGAATTGTTTTGGGGAGTAGGAAGAGCTCCTGACATGGGTAACGACAATGGCCATGGGGGTTGAGACCAAAGATTAATGAGTCTCGATGGGGACAACCAGAGGAGGAATTGAATGCACGTGAGATTTAATATTGGTTTATGGCATCTAATAATGGGAGATTTTGGGGTTCAGAAAGAGTTTTTCACTCTTAGGTGTCATCACCATTTTGGAGATCCTTTTGACAGAAGCTACACTCGAGTCATTCTGACGGCGTGCCAGTTCAAAAGCATTTGTGTTATTGATATTTGAAGACACCTATCCTTTGGTTCTTTTCCGATTAAAAGTTTGTCATGTAGTTGCCTAAAAATTCTTCGCATTTATATAAATAAAGAGATATTTTACCTTCTTAATTTCCCTTTTACAAGCATCTAATTTTGAAAAAGTTAAAACGCATAGCTTAACTTGTGG
Organism: Hibiscus syriacus; assembly: GCF_006381635.1. Classification (NCBI taxonomy): domain Eukaryota; kingdom Viridiplantae; phylum Streptophyta; class Magnoliopsida; order Malvales; family Malvaceae; genus Hibiscus; species Hibiscus syriacus. The sequence goes on from NW_024062383.1 coordinate 144,739, forward strand.
TACATGAGATCATTTTGTATTATTATGCAAAAGGTTTTGGAAATGCAGGTATTCTGAAGCTAGCAATGGTTTTACCCATAAGCTTGTAGGGTTGCGAAAAGCTAAAACTTTGGAATTCATAGACAATCTTAACCATTAATAGATGACCCAAAGAAATTATCATTTATCAAGAAGTTGGTCATGTGTATCGGCAGGTTTCAAGAAAGAAAGAAGTCAAAGTCCTGTCGAGCCAAAAGATATGGTATTGAGAGTGTTAGCTGGGGTGAACGGGTCAAATGCTCTGTACCCGAAACGAAATCGAGTTCCATTGAAATCAAAAGAGATGATGTTCCTTCGAAGAAGAAAATGCATTAAATTGCACATTTGCATACCTTTTAGGCATGAATAGGATCATGACATTGCATGACGACTTAAATATTTACAGGTTTCCCAACGATTGTTGAAGATTGTTCGAGTCTCATACTCTCTGAAGAAATAGGGAGCAGACACGATTGTTGAAGATTGTTCGAGTTTCATACTCTCTGGAGAAATAGGGAGCAGACACGATTGTTGAAGATTATTCGAGTCTCATACTCTCTGAAGAAATAGGGAGCAGACACGATTGTTGAAGATTGTTCGAGTCTCATACTCTCTGAAGAAATAGGGAGTAGACACGATTGTTGAAGATTGTTCGAGTCTCATACTCTCTGAAGAAATAGGGAGCAGACACGATTATTGAAGATTATTCGAGTCTCATACTCTCTGAAGAAATAGGGAGCAGACACGATTGTTGAAGATTGTTCGAGTCTTATACTCCCTAGAGAAAGAGGGAGCAAACTCGTTTGAAGAAGATATTCGAGTTCTATTCTCCCTGAAAAAAGAGGGAGTGAACCCGTTTAAAGACGTTCGAGTTCCATACTCCCTAGATAAAGAGGGAACGAACCCGTAAGAAGAAGATGTTCGAGTTCTATACTCTCTGAAGGACTGGGGAGCTGACGCGGTTTTTGAAGATGCCCCAGTTCTATTCTCCGGGAGAAAGAGGGAGCGAACCCGTTTTCAAAAGATTTTTTCAACTCTCACTCACCCTAGAGGAAGAGTGGAGCGGATGAGTCTATCAAAGTTCTTATGGTCGGACAAACTTGATCATCTTTTGATCTTTACTCTATTCTCGTTATACAACAATGAGCAAAGAGGGGCAGCTGTAGATGCTCGATTTGTCCGGGATTATTTGAGTTTAATTCGGGTTTTATTATTGTTATTTTGGTTATTATTATAAGTTTGGTATTATGTAGTTATTAATATATATATATATATATATATATGCGGATAAGTAATTAAATAGTTAAATAATTAAATAATTAAATATATAAAATATGCACTAAATATTTCCATTTTTGTTACAGGCCGAACCAAACAGGCTTGAACCAATGAAAAACACAACAGCCCGGTTGTTATGGGCCCAACTCTAGAAAACCTAAACCCGTTAGGGTTCCCTGTCACAGCCTCCAGCACCGTATCATTGAAGGCCGTTGGATCTGGATTCAAGATCCAACGGTTCCCAACTCCCAGCAATCCCCGAGCCAGCTGCAGTCTCACGTGAAGCCAACCCTGCTATCAGATCACGCACGCCCAACCGGACAATAGCTCACCTCCCCACAGCTGCTGCCCGTGATCTGCTCTCGCCAGTGCCCTGCAAACACACGAAACAAGAAGCAGAACGAGAGGCACGGAGAAATCGAGGAGAGAAAACCAACAACAAAAAAATAGATATAGAGAGGGACCAAAGAAGAAGAAAGGGGGGCGGATGAACGAGGGAACAAAAAAAAACGAAAGAAAAGGAGAGTAGAGGGGACTCTCAGTCATCAGCAACAGGGAAGAACAGCAAAAAGGAAAAAAGAACCAGCCATTATCAACCAAAGAACCAACAAAAACCGGGACCCATCCGTAGAAAGGAGAGAATAGTGGCAAACGAAAGGTTACCTTTTAACTTTCGTCGTCTTCGCTAGGAATCAGGACCCCGTCTAGGAGAAGGTAAACTCTTTACCTTCGATTTGCTCTGGAGTCACCTCTAGAGTCATGCATGTTTGTTTTAGGTTTCAAACTGTGGGTATTCAAAGGTTTCTGGAAGTTTGGTTCGTGATGAGGGTCGGTTTGGGTAATGGTTTGACTCCTTATCAGAGTCCTTGAAGTCACGGTGGCGGTGGGTTTAGTTTGTTAGGGTTCATGACTCGGCTAGAACCTAGGTTTTGGGGGGCCTAGTTTTCACCAAGGAGGCTCGAACTAGGGGTTCAGGGTTGTGAGGGTTTGACTTCTCATCGGAGTCCTCCAGAGAGGGGAAAGGTCACGGTGGCCGTAGTGTTGTGAGGTTACTAGAGGGTGAAGCCGGTCGGGTTTTCAAGTTTAGTTTGGGCTTAGATCGCTGGTTTAGGTTGGTATTTGAAGGGGTGTCGTCGGAGGAAGTTTAGAGGACGTCTCGGCTCCTCATCGGAGCCATTAGACGGCGGTGGCCACGGCGTTGGCCATGCTTCGTCTGGGGTTTGAAGGTTGAAGAAGGAGAGATGAGAGAAAACGGCTGGGGCTCTTCTGTTTGGTTTATGATGAGAAGAGAAAATGAAATTAGGTATAGGACTTACCCTATTATCCCATATGTCAAAACGGCGTCGTTCCCTGATGGTTTGAAACGGTTGCGTTTCATGAAGCTGGAGTCTACTGTGTTTTGCTAGGGGGGGTAATTGTGAGTGTGGTCATCCCAATTTTGTTTTGTCCTATTTCAATCCCTGAACCGAGCTTTGTTACAATTCTAAGTTTGTATCTTAATTTTCAGCGTGTTACATCTTAGTCCAGAACCATGTTAGGGCCATTTTAATGTTGTTTAGGCATTGGATGTGTAATTTGAGAAACTTTCAATTTGGTCATTTGCAGTATTTTGGTTGTATTATGTTTGCAGTACCCAAAAATGAAAATGTTATGAAAAAACTTGTTATTTATTTTTTATGTTTTAGTCCTTTTAATATTTTATGCATGTTTGTTAGGCTAATTTAGATTTATTTTAAATATATGCATGCGTATATTATTTCGAGCATTTTTGTCCATACGCATAGAGTCAAGCGTAGTTTATTTGTATGTTGCATGTGTATATTATTTCGAGCATGTTGTCCATACGCACTTAGGTGTATTTCTTTTTAAAGCATGATTAGCCTCATTTACTTTAATCGCATGTTTAATTAATCTTTACATTAACATCACTTTGTATGATTCGCATGATAGCCTCACGTGCATGACTCGACTCTTGTTACATAATTGGATTAAGGGTAATATATTTTTAATTTAAAACTGTCGGAATGGCTTCTCTTAACTTATTAGAGAGTTGTTTTGACAATTTTAAATTAAAATTGTATCCCGTCAGTAACGCCTAATTAAATTTGGATATATCATAGTAAAATTTGGGAGCGAAAGAAAAGGAAATATTCGACTATTTAAACTTTTCGAGAAAAGGTCGTTAGAACTGAACTAAAGATCTGGTCTTGATATTTTTAAATAATCGAATATTCTTTATCTTTCTAATGACTTGGTAATTTTAAATTAAATCTATTTTGTTGCTTTGAATGTTGCAAATTTGCATTTTTGTTGTTTAAAGGGATCATTAATCAAATTAAATTTGAACTTACGAAATTCGTTGCAAAGAAATTAATTAATCAACTAGGTACCGATTTAGGGCGTTGTGGGGGTGCTAATCCTTCCCCACGCGTAACCGACTCTCGAACTTGGATTTTGGTAACGTAGACCGTAAATTTTTCCGTTTTAATTAAAATTAATTTTTATTTAAAATGACAATGTTTTTGGGTGCCCAATCACACCCTAATCAAAGATTGGTGGCGACTCCTCGAACCTTATATTTTATCGTAAAGGAATTTCCAATTTTTCGAAACGAGAGGTTTTCTAAAATCGCACTGTTTTTAATTAAAAAATCAATCCTAATTAAAATGATGCGGTTTCTAAAATCTCGCTCCCCCACCCGTTTAAAAATCGTTTCGACAAAACCGGTATATACGCTGGCTTTGCCTTGTCCATGAATCCATGCGAATGCACTTTTTCAGCGAAAGAAAAATTGCATGGAATTTTTTTATATATAAAGAAAAACGAAGTTTTAAGTAAAATAAAAGCATTTGATATTTCATTTTTGTCGTTAAATTTACATTTTATTGATTAAGTTGTCACACTCTTAATGCTACATATATAATAAATCTACACTTATTCTTTGATATTACAAGTTACTTTAACATTAATTTTTTTTGTTACCCTTTTGGACATATCCGGGTTGCACACCTGATTTGGTGGGTGAGTTTCTCAACGGGGATTTTATGCATACACAAGGACTTAAGCATGAGACCTTACTTAAGAGAGATCAAGCAGCTTATTATTTGAATCAATACCGTTGATTTACTTTAACATTAATTTAATTAGAAAACAATTATTTTTATACTTTAAGTATAGTAAATATTATTATAAAAAATATTTTTATTCACTCATATAACATATACAAAAAAATATAATATAATTAATAAAAATCAAAATTATAAAATAACAACAATGAAAGTACATCGTTGGTATGGCTATTAAATTGGTAACTGTTACTGCTATTACTACCGTTGCATTAATATTTTACTGAAAATGATATATACATTTTCTTTTATAATTTTAAATCCATAAAATTAATATTTTCCCTTCATTATTTCCTTTGTTTTTTTCTTTAAATAATTTGTTTAATGCCTTAAATAAGTTAATGAAACTTAAAGGCTATAAAGTATAAAAATTAATATGGGTTGGTTCAAGTGATAAGTAGTTTGATATCGTTTAAGTAAGGTCTCGAGTTCGAATCTTTGTGTATACAGAAAATCCCTATTTGGAGACTCACCCACCAAAATCAAGTGTGCGATGAGGGTTGATTCGTCATAGTCAAGACAAAATCTTGAAATCGAGAGAGAAAAAAAATCAGAATTTAACTAAAAAATTATTATTAGTGGAGTAATAAAGAATTTATCAATAAGTTCACGAGTCACGAGTGAGTAAAAACATTAATCAACTTATTTAGACACCATAATGTAATTACATAGAAATGTAATTTCTATCTTAATAATTATATTATGAAAGTATAATTATTAGAAACTCTATCTATCTACCAAGAGAGATTAGTTCAAGTGGTAAGTAACTTGATATCGCGTAAGTAATATTTCAAGTTTGAGTTATTATGTATGCATAAAATCTATGATGGGAGATTCATCCACAAAATTCAAATGTGTGACGCAGATTAATGCAGACTAATAAAGACGAAACCTTAGAATCAGGAGGACCAAAAAAAATCTAACTATCTAGATATGTTTGGCAAGGACAATGTAATTGCATCTTAATTTTTAATATCATATTTGATCATACATATTATAATTATGTAATTTAAATTTTAAATAATATTATTCATTATAAAAACAATCTTAAACGTATATATTTTTATAAATATTTAAGTATTTGGAAGTAAAAAAATATTAATAAAAATAAAACTATCAAGATTGAATAAAGATGTTATAAATATATATTATATAATATATATTATAGAATTCAAACATGTAAGAATAATAATAAATTGTAAATTGATGTTATTAAAAAATGAGAAAATTAATATATACTCCCTTTGTCTCATTAAATTTGTCTACTGTTGACTTTTTTAGTCAATTTTTTTTAATTTTAACTTATTATTATTTAAAAAAAATTATTGATAAAATTATAAAAAATATTTTAAATACCTTAAATAAAGTAGTTTTTGATTATCTATTTTATAAGGTTTAATTATTTAAAATAATCATAATCAAATTTAAAAATTTTAACTTTTTAAAAAAATCAATAATTTAATAATTTAGTGGGACAGACACTTGATGTATATATATAAAAATGGGAGTTCAAATGTTACATATATAAAGATGATGTTTTAAGGAAAAATGTACATACATAAAATTGGTAATATTATTATAAAATTATAAAACAATAATAATAATAATAAATCTACCATGAACCAGTTGATCTAGTGGGATGAGACACTGAATTTCTTAAGCAAGGTCAGAGGTTTGAATATTGACGTTTGTGAATGGAGCAAATTGGGTTAAGAGGGTTGTTATTGTCTCTGCAGCATTCGATCTGAATTAGTTGATCAATAAATCGAATACGAGTTATTAATTAATAATAATAATAATAAATCTTAATTTATGGAATAATAAAAATATTCATAAAAAAATAAAGAGCACAATTATGTAGCATCAATTCTCAATCTTCTTTCAATGGAAGAGTGTAATAGGAGACTTCCAATTATATTAAATTTAGAGAGATCCATAAATTGGTACGGTTGTCTAAACATATTACAAACTATATAATTATATACTCAAATTGAATCAAGCGATCTCAATAGTTAAAAAGATAATTGTTTTCAGAGTCTTCGGATTCAAAAACTAGTAAGTAGTAACTATAGAATATTTGAATGTTCATTATTAAACGATTGAATCTTTTGAACATATATTACTACTTATAAATATAATTAACTTCGAGCGTTCGTAAAGAAACAGTCGAGGCTAATTACATTTTGTTAATACTAAGAGATCCCAAACTTATCGAGAATGTCAAAAATGAAAATTTTAAACCCTACACAAATAATCCAAACTTATTTTTTTTTATTTCCCATCTTCCCCCGGAAAGCTTGAAAATGAAATTAAAGTAATTAAATAAAAAGAATAAGAAATATTAGAAAATTGAAGACAATTCCATCATTTGATTCATGTCTTCTACTTGACCTGCAGAACTTTCATCCAAAAACCACTTCTCAAGAAACGATAATGGAGGATTATCGTTATCGTTATCGTTATCATCATCGTCATTATTATTAAGATTTTTCAGATGACCAGCTTTTGGCTTCTTTTCTGGGTTCAACCTTTCACCATTTCCAGAATCTTGAAAAGTACCCTTTGAAGTAGAGTTCTCCATTAATGCAACGTTGTTCATGTTTTCGAACGATAGAATCGATTCTAACTGACCGTCTCCATGGGAGATCAAATCACAGTTCGCAGTAGCAGAAGAAGAGCTCCGAATACTGTCACCGTTAACCTTGGGAGACGATCTCATCCAACCTTGAAGAAGACGAGAAATATTCTCAGTGCTCGAAGCATACGAAGAAGAAGAAGTAGAAGAGCTTTGGCTTAGCTTAACATTGCTCGAACCAGATCGAGCGTCGGTACCAAAACCTAAGCTCTTTCTATCCTCCGAATCGATCTCATCGGTAGCAGCCGCCACTGAAGAAGGCTCCAAAACTGACTGGAACTTCCTGAGTTTTTTCTTCAAGTGAGTGTTCCAATAGTTCTTTATGTCATTATCTGTTCTTTGCGGCAAATACGATGCTATGGCTGCCCATCTATAACCAAAACAAACAAACAAAAAAACGCATAATATTGAAGGAAAAACGATCAAAGCTCGAAATCCGATTCAAAAAAAAAAGAGGAAAAGATTTGACAATTACTTGTTACCCAATAATGCTTGCAAATGAACAATCATCCCTTCTTCATGAGGAGTGAAGTTGCCTCTTTTGATTCCTGGTCTGAGATAATTAGTCCATCTAAGCCTGCAACTTTTGCTGCATCTCATCAACCCTAAACAGATCTGGATCAGCCAAACAAACCTATGAAATTCAATCAAAATCTGAAACAGATTAAGTTAATATATATATACCAGTATTGGCGGGGACTGATCTCCAGTTTCCAGGACCATGTTCTTGAATGTAAGAGACGAGGATGATGTCTTCTTCAGGAGTCCATGGACCTTTCTTCATACCTACTTTATCACAGCATGGTGGTCTTCCCATGGCTTCCCTTTGCTGCTTCTTCTCTTCCCCTTTGGTTTTCAGTTATGGAGCTTTCAAATAGTGCCATCACCATGTGAGTGGCATATATAAAGTAGGGAGGGAGATATTAATAGCATCTTAATTACTTTTACTTTTACTAAAAGAAATAATTTTATCATGTCATTTCGATCTTAAGTAAACAGCATCTTAATAGTGAGCGATAACACTTAAGAAAAAGAGAATTGTTTTAGGTTTTGTCTTAAGATTTTTTCTAAAAATAAATAAATAATTTATGTCGATTTTAGTGTGTAGAAATTGACACATGATTTTCTGTTAAGAAGAACGAACCTCATATTTGATAATTTATATTATAAATTTAAGATACACAATTACAAAATTTTAGAAGAGACGTAGTTAGATCATCTATAAAAAATATAAAAAATAATTAAATTTTATAAAATTCACTACTTGTGTAAAATTTTGTATACCATGAAAACAAACTAAATGAGTCGTACTTTATTTTTTTTTAATTTAATATTTTGATTGATAAATAAACATGTCACATACGATAAAATAATATAGTTTTATAACTAATTAACGATAAATATTATTTCCTTAAATAATTATTTAAAAAATGGTGACATCTAAATAAAGGCTCCAAATTCATGAGGTGAGAAAAGTAACTTCCAAAGCAAACAACCCAACAGCCTGTGCTTTTCTTTTTGGGTGATAAATGCTTTAATTTTGAATTTTTTTTAGCAGAAATTAAATAGACAGAATTATTCGTATGGGCAGGATCTTGGGCCACTAAATTTAGCAATTTTAGATCATAATTTCAGTTAAATTATTATTTAATAATTTAAAATTATTTTTATTGTTCATAATTAAAATGTTATATTATTTTAAATAGACAAGTGAGTGGGGCCTATAAATTAGGTCGGGCCAAATTGAGTAGCGAATAAAAACTAAAAAAAAAGAGAGCCATAGTCGACTTGATTCGATTAATAGATAAATCCAATTAGATGAAATAATCCATCACTTTATATATATATATATATATATATATATATATATTATTATTACATAAAATTTAGGTAAGTATATATATTTTATTACATAAAATTTAGGTAAAGGGTGACTTCTTAATCCAGGGTCAGGACATACTTAAGACTCAATTAGGATTTATATAAGAATTTACTGCTTGTCCATCAAGAGTGACACTAGTAAGATTCGAGATTGGACTTACAAGCTCAAATTCTTGAATCCCAACCACTTGTGCCAGCACTCATTAGCTACATATTTGTTTTTTTATATACCATATAATATTCAATATATTACTTGCTTTTAATATAGATATGTTTATAGGAATAATATTTATTATATATTTCAATATATTTATATTTCTATTACATTCTTGTTATTTTACGTATCGTATGGAATTTTCTATTATATTATAGTTTATTATCTTATTTGCAATTATAAAAGAGAAAATCGCCTCAGTGACCAAAAAATGCCTTATAATATACGATTTTAACTAACTTTTTTCGGATTTGCCAAAATGACCAACAAAATCGCAATGCGATTGCTAATTCGCAACGCGATCTCCATTATCGCAAATTCGCGTTGCGATAGTTGGAAATCGCGTTGCGATGGTCTACAGTGTCGTTGCGATTTTCCCAATTCGCAATGCGAATAAGTAAATCGCAACGCGAATTGGAAAAATCGCAATGCGATACTGACTATCGCAATGCGATACTTACTATCGCAATGCGATAATACAAAATCGCAACGAGATACTGACTTTCGCAACGCGATTCTGACTTTCGCAACGCGATTTACATAGCGTCATTCGTATTAACGCGTATTTTTTTTCAAATTCCAAACACGAATTTTTTCTTAATAAATCGGAAACTGAACCGTCCACAGTAATCGCAACTCATAACCTCAAACCCAAAATCACAACATTCAGTCCCATCTCCATCTCTCACTCTCTACGGCGAAATCCGTCCCCATCTCCGAAGATTTCCGTCCCCATCGCCGGCGAAATCCCTCACAACCATTCACAGTCAAAAATCCCTCACAATCATTCAAAAATTGAAAATCAACCTCCGAGGGTTAATTTTTTTTAATTTTATTTTGAAATTTTTGCATTATTTTAGGTTTTTCATATTGAGATTGATGATAAGTTTACTGGTAATTTCAATAATAGATTAACCATTTCACTTAGATTTCTTATTAAATTCATTCGATTACTGTCAATACTGCTAAACTGTTTAGCCTGTGAAGTTAGTATTTGTCTTTGTTTTGTCTTTTGGTTGAAGTAATGCAGAAGAAGAATAGTTTCGAGAATGAAAATCGCAAATAACTATCGCAACGAGAGAATCGCAACGCGAAATAAAAAACGCAACGCGAAACCAAAATCGCATTGCGATTTTCATTTCGCGTTGCGATTTTCATTTCGCGTTGCGATTCTCTCGTTGCGATAGTCATTTCGCGTTGCGATTCTCTTTATCTCGTTGCGATTTTCATTTCAACCAAAAGACAAAACAGTGTTGCAAATTTTAGTTTCAAGAATAAACTACTATTTATGTTTATTGTTTTTGGTATATCTTGACAGTGTAGTTTTTGGTATATCTAACTTGGTATGTTTATTGTTTTTGTAGAAATTTTTTTCGGCTTCATTGACATTAAGGAATAAAGTTAGCCTAGCCACTACAATTGCTTCGAAGCTTTCACCTGCACAAAGAAAATTGTTTGAGGAAACCTGCTTCAGGCCATGGCTGAGAGTACAGCATCCGGGTGGAGATGCTAATTTGACCCATTTGTGGCTTCAGACCATGACTAGAGATCTACCCGACAGTATACAACGTGGTGAGGAAGAGATATGGTTTCATTTTCCACCGGCGTATACTTGTTTTGGGCGGAAGGAGTTCTGCTTAATCACTGGTCTACGATTCGGACACGATGATGTAGGCCGGTACACTCGTCATATCACCCGCCCATCATGGTTATCCAGGGTTTTTCCTGATGAGTCAATAGAGAAGCCGAACTTATACGTCGACGACATGAAGAAATTGTTTAATAAGAAAGATGGTTTTACTCGGATGAATGACGTCGATGTTGTCCGAGTATGCCTTCTACTACTTTTGTATGCCGGCTTTTTAGGCAGAGAGGCCAGACAACCTATTCCTCAGGAGCTAATATTATTGGTAGAGGACCTAAATGCATGGAATCTGTTTCCGTGGGGTTCGTATATATGGAAAGCTACCTGGACTAAGTTGTCGTCTGCCTTTGATGACCGCAAAAGTTTGCGGGGCGATGGGTCGAAATACACTTTGTCAGGCTTTGTTTGGGTCTTTAAGGTAAGAATTTCTATATAATGTTTTCAAAATTATAATTAATTATTTAACAATTACTAATGTTTGTTATTATATTGTTTGTAGATTTGGATATTCGAGGCCTTTCCCGCCATGAAAACATATGCAATAAAAACTTCAAATGATATTCCCAGGGCTATTTCCTGGAAAAGGAAACGTCTGTTGGATTGGGAAGACTTAATACCATATGCGACAATAAATAATGTAAGTTAACACAAATACTATCATATATAAACAAGTTATTAATAGTAGACGTTTAACTTTGTTTGAGTTTTTATATTTTTAGGAGGCCAACATTCCATTAATGAGACTGACACCCACGGAGGCTGAGCTTGCCACTGATTGGTGGCAAGCTAGTCAGCGTTTTCTTGATGGCACGAATGATGAGCAGCCTCCACTTCCTCCACTTCGAGAGCCATCACCTCACCCAGAGCCATCACCTGATCGACCCGACTATACACCTCTACAACGAGAGCCATCACCTATCCCGTCACATCATCGAGCCTCTTCTCCACCATCACCTCATGATAGGCGACCGGCAAAGATGCCACGACTTCTATCTCCCTGTTCTCCACCTCCACGGGATGAGTCAAGGGAGTTACGTGATGAGGTCAATGCCTTGCGTGAGGAGATCGGTACTCTACGCAATAACGATGGTGCATGGCGTGTGGAGGTCAATGCCTTGCGTGAGGAGATCGGTACTCTACGCGATAACGATGGTGCATGGCGTGTGGAGGTGTCTACTTTACGTGGTGAGGTTGCCGCTCTAAGTGAGATAGTAGTATCATTGCAGAATGAGGTTCATACTCTACGCAACGAGGTAAGTTTAAGATTTTCCATATTTAACTTGATGATAAATTTACTCGTAATTTCACTTAAATTAACCATTTCACTTAGATTGCTTAGTAAATTTATTTGGTTGATTCCAATACTGCTAAACTGTTTATTAACACTGTGAAGTTAGTATTTGTCTTTTTGTTTTGTCTTTTGGTTGAAGTAAATTTATTCGGTTGCTGCCAATTCTGCTAAACTGTGTATTCTTTAACACTGTGAAGTTAGTATTTGTCTTTGTTTTGTCTTTTGGTTGAAGTTTTGAAATATATTTGTCTTTGTTTTCACTGTTTAAATATCATGTCCGTTTATTTACTGATATTTGTATTTAATTATTTAGCGGACCGATAAGGTGGATGCTTTAACTCGGGTTTTTCTTGCACGACAGAGTTCACGCATCAGACGGCGCGCACGTGCTATTAAGTCTCCGTATACCCCAATAGTGCGAAGACACCGCAAGAAGAAGCCCGACTCGTCTGTCATCCCTCAAGAGTCCACTCCTATCGTTGAAGAGGCCCCTATCATTCCTCGAGAGTCCCCTCCCATCGTTCAAGAGGCCACTGTCATCGTTGAAGAGGTCCCTCCCACCATTCAAGAGCCCGATTCACATGGCGTCATATGTAGGATTCTTGAGAAACCCTCTGACGTGCCGGACATGATGGATTCAAGTTGGCTCTCGTATGAGTTACCGGCCAGTACCATACCGGTATCTGAAGAGGAGAGGAAACAACTACCGGACACAATTCTGGATAACAGCCTTTGGGCTAAGACCGCAGTTGATTTTTATCTACATGAGCGAAGCCAGGGGTGTTTCACTGACATATGCAAGCTCAATGATGATATCTATTTGTTGTTTGATCGGTCTTGGTGGGGCGTATTATTAGGGGTCGAAGACAATGGCTATTTCGATGGAGGGGTAAGTCTTATATTTTTCTTATATTTTAATTTGATTATTTTTTTTTGTAAATTTATGTAAGTTACTAATATGTATTTTTTTGTAAAACAGCATATCGATGCGTGGGTGTCATGTCTTCTAATAATTAGGAAACTTAAGGAAAATAAAAGAAATACACGATATACAATTATGCCGACGTCTTTTAACGCCGTTCACTTGAAGAATCAACGAGATGAATCATTTGCGTTAGGCAATGGACAAGCTAAACTTTATCCTGCATGGTGGGAGGTCGATAAGGTTAGTGTTTATTTTAGATTGAGTTTAAAGGTATTCATAAATAAGTGCGCAAATGAATGAATTATTACTTATGATTGCAGGTGTTTATCCTGTTTGGAACGTAATCATTGGCTTCTCGTCGAGCTTCAGATCCCATCCCTTAAGGCAATAGTATATGACATCATGATAAATTACATATCATTGGCTGATTTAAGAGATATTATTAAGGGATGGAGCTCTTATTTGGCTAAATTCTTGGATGCGATAAATTATTGGACTCGTTCTGGAAACAAGAAGCCAAAGAAGCTCAATATTACAGTTAGCAGAGATGAGACCGCACCACAGCAAACGAAAGGACCCAGAGGTGATTGTGGTCCTCTCGTATGCTTGGCGTTGGACCGTTTGATCACAGGAAGTATAAAGTATCTACCTCCCACCGATATAGATAGAGCTGCAGTAGGCTTGTGTTTCGACATTATATGGCTAGATCGATATATACGAGACGCTGCCTACCTGCATCCGCGTTATAAAAATGTCCATAAACAATTGGTATGTTTATATGCTTGTGGTTTGAAAATGTTTGGTTAAGTACCTAGAATTCAATAATTTGCTGTTTGTAGGTTTTAGATGTGTAGAAAGTGTTGTTTGAGCAAATGTTTGGTTTATGCAGGTTAATCTCAGAAGTGAGCTGCGTGAAAATGATGTATGGCTGCAAAAGTTGATTCAATAGTAGAAGTGTTATTTTCTCTAATAATTATTGCTTATTTTTTGATTGTTTAATTGATTTGTAAAAGGTGATTTGTAAAAGTTGATTTGTTTAATTGATGTTAACATAATTCTTATTTGTGCTTGTTTAATTGATTGAAATGTAATGGTTGATTTTGTTGATTTCAATCTGTATTATGTTGAAGGCAAAAAGTACTATCGCAATGCGAAATGAAAATCGTAACGAGAGAATCGCAACGCGAAATGAAAATCGCAACGAGAGAAACGCAACGCGAAATTAAATTCGCGTTGCGATTTTCATTTCGCATTGCGATTCTCTCGTTGCGATTTTCATTTCGCCCGCGTTGCGATAGACATTAAGATGATTGCCTATTAAGTGATAACAACTGAACAGATCATAGCAATTTTCAAACTCAAGTTACTAATACATGCCTAACTGAAAATGTTAAAAGTTCACACATAAATCTACATAATACAACGTTTGCATTTAAAAATCACCTAAGTTAACAGTCCAAAAGGTGAAGCCAGTTGTGATTGGGATTTTAAAGATGATTGCGATTTTGATTGCCTTTTTCTTGACCCATATGAGCTTTGGATTTTGATGATGATCCATATTTTGGTAGAGGAAAAGATTATTGTGATGGCACTGGTGATCCACATGTCAACCTTGTATGACCACTTTCCTTGCACCGACTACATGTCGATCTCTTCTTCTCTTCACCCTTAGACGGTATACGATCGTGACTTTTTGGTCGGCCAGGTAGCCTTCTGTCCATGGCTTGTGGCAAAACTGTTTTGTAAGTCATCTGGTATGTCCCACTCAGAAGGATGTGAAATAGGGTAGACAATCTCGGCATAAGTCTGTCGATATACTTCTGTAGTGTAGCAATCCATAGCGTATGTGCTTGAATCATCTTGGTTTAGATGAAGAGCAACTTTTATAACATGGCCACACGGATAACCAGATGTTTGCCATTTCATACAACTACACGTCCTTGCATTTAGATCGACAAGCCCATTTAAGTTATTATCCAGTACTTCAAACAAAGTGTTTGAACATGGTTCAACTCTCCATGACGTTGACTTCACAATACGTTTCGTTATCTTTTTTTCAGTCCATGGTGTAACACGATGTTCCAATGTTCCTGTAAATTTAAATAAATAATACTTAGTAAAATATATGATAAGTTACGAATTCAAAGAAATAATACATGCATGGTTTCTTTTCTTGTAGTACCACTGTTGAATAGAGGCTCGAAAAAACTCCATTAACATAGTAATGGGTAATTTTCGGGAATGACGACTTAGAGCGTTAATTGATTCTGCACTATTAGACGTCATGAAACCATATCGTTGTGGAGGTGTATAGACGGGTCGATCAGATGATGGCTCTGGGTGAGGTGATAGCTCTGGGCGAGGTGATGGCTCCCGAAGTGGAGGCTGCTCATCAACCGTTCCATCAAAAAAAACGCTTACTAGCTTGCCACCAATCAATGACAAGCTCAGCTTCCGTGGGTGTCAGCCTCTGTAGAGGAGTGTTGGCCTCCTAACAATATAAAAGCTCAAACAAAGTTAAACGTGTACTAGTAATAACTTGTTTATAAACATATGGTAGTATTTATGTTAACTTTCATTATTTATTGTCGTATACCGTAGTAAATCTTCCCATTGCAAGGTCTGTTTCCTCTTCCAGGAAATAGCCCTGGGAATATCTTTGAAGTTTTTATTGCATATGTCTTCATGGCGGGAAAGGCCTCAATATCCAAATCTACAAACAATATAATAACAAACATTAGTAATTGTTAAATAATTACTTATAATTTTGGAAACATCATATAAAAATTCTTACCTTAAAGGCCCAAATAAAGCCTGTCAAAGTGTATTTGGAACCATCGCCATGCAAACTTTTTCGATCATCCAAGGCAAACGATAACTTATTCCATGTAGCTTTCCATAAATATGAGCCCCACGGAAACAGGTTCCACGCATTTAGGTCTTCTACCAATTTGATTAGATCATTTGGAATAGGTTGTCTGGCCTCTCTGCCTAAAAGCTGGCATGCAAAAGAATTAGAAGGCATACTCGGACAACGTCGACGTCATCCATCCGAGTAAAACCGTCTTTATTATTCAACAATCTTGTCAGGTCTTCTACGTGTAGACTCGGCCTCTCCAGCTCAGGAAAAACCCGGGATAGCCATGAGGGCGGTAATGTGTCTAGTGTACCGACCTACATCATCGTGTCCGAAGCGTAGACCGGTAATTAAGCAAAACTCCTCCCGCCCAAAACACGTATACGCCGGTGGAAAATCAAACCATATCTCTTCATCACGACGTTGTATAGTCTCTGGTAGATCGCTAGTCATGGTTTGAAGAAACAGGTGTGTCAACATCGCATTTCCACCGGGATGTTGTACTTTCAGCCATGGCCCGAAGCATGTATCCTCAAACATTTTTCTTTGTGCAGGTGAAAGCTTCGACGCAATTGTTTGGCCAGGCTGACTTTATTCTCAAGGTCAATTGAGCCGAATAAAAGTTCTACAAAAACAATAAACATACTAATTAGATATACCAAAAACTACATTGTGAAGATATACCAAAAACAATAATAAACATAAAGAGTAGTAGTTTATTCTTCAAACTTAAATTTGCAACACTGTGAATTTCGTATTTGTCTTTGTTTTTTGGTTGAAGTAATGCAATTCATTCAAGTTTCAATTTGCAGAAGAAGAATAGTTTCTGAAAATGAAAATTGCAACACGAAAATGACTATCGCAACGCGAATTTGACTATCGCAACGAGAGAATCGCAACGCGAAACTAAAATCGCGTTGCGATTTGCATTTCGCGTTGCGATTCTCGGTTGATTTAATAAGCAATCTAAGTGAAATGGTTAATCTATTATTGAAATTACCAGTAAACTTATCATCAATTTCAATATGAAAAACCTAATAATAATGCAAAAATTTCAAAAAGAAAATAATTAAAAAAACTAACCCTCGTTGGTTGATTTGGTTGATTTTCCATTTCTGATTGTGAGGGTGGCTCTGAGAGATGGAGATAGACGGATTTCGCCGGAGATGGAGACGGATTTCGTCGGAGATGGGTGAGAGAGTGAGAGATGGAGATGGGACTGAGTTGTGATTTTAGGTTTTAGGTTATGAGTTACGATTACGGGATATACTGTGGACGGTTTAGTGTTCCAATATATTAATATTCGTGTTTGGAATTTAAAAATAAAATACTTGGCCAGGATACTAATGGCGCTTTGAAAATCGCATTGCGATTATGTATTATCGCGTTGCGAAAGTCAGAATCGCGTTGCGAAAGTCAGTATCGCGTTGCGAAAGTAAGTATCTCGTTGCGATTTTGTATTATCGCATTGCGATAGTCAGTATCGCATTGCGATTTTCCCAATTCGCGTTGCGATTTACTTATTCGCATTGCGAATTGGGAAAATCGCAACGACACTGTAGACCATCGCAAAGCGATTTTCAACTATCGCATTGCGAAAATGCAACGCGAATTTGCGATAATGGAGATCGCGTTGCGAATTAGCGATCGCATTGCGATTTTGTTGGTCATTTTGGCAAATCCGAAAAAAATTAGTTAAAATCGTATATTATATGAGATTTTTGGTCACTGATGTTATTTTCTCATTATAAAATTATTGCATCAAGAAAAATGAATGACCGTCACATGAATATTGGGTTTAAAGAGCAGACAAAAGCAAAGTTGTGGGCAATTAATTGAGTTCCCAACCGACATTTTGTACATATTTATGGGAAATTACTTTATGTTTTATGGTGGAGGCTTAATTAATTTGCTATAAATGATAATAATAGTTAACTTATCCATCTACCATACGGATGTTTAAAATTGTTTTAATCTGTTTTAAATCAAATTAAATGGATTAAATTTGAGTTATTATTGGTTTAATGTTTTTTTTAAATTTAATATAAAAGTGTATTTGATAGCTGAAAATTGTCTTCCAGAAAATATTTGTTCTAATTTTCCTGTGTTTGATAGCTATAATTGGTTTTACGAAAAATATTTTTCAGTGTTTGATAGTTGTAATTGATTTTTCCAATGTAATTCATTTTTCTAGTTCCTTTGCATTTTCTGTAAATTGTTTTACTATATGATTTTACGTAAGATATTTTCCTAACTTTTTACTTCAGAATATAAGTACTAAAAGAAATATTATTTTACACATTTAATATTAAATTAATATTTTAATATCATTTTAATAAAAATATTCATTATTAAAATATTTAATATACATATAATATAATTTTAATAATATTATATTTTTAATATTATATTAATATATACTCATATATATTATAATAATATATGATATTATATTTTTAAATAAATTATTAATATTTATCTATTTTTTTATAATATAATATTATCAAATTATTAATAATGAATAGTATTAATTTATATATTTAATATTAATATAATAATTTAGTATTATGTTAATAAAATACTAATAATTAAAAATAAGGTTGTTCAAATGGTTAATTCAACCACTTATCGAATTGAATTATTGTTAATCGAATAAACCAAACTTTTTTCTTTAATCGTTAATCGAATCATTTTTTTGAAAATATTGATCGAACCAAATTTTATTTATTTTATATAAATTATTTTTTATAAATTAATTATAGTGTATCAAACAATTAATAAAAATAATTTACACAAAATCATTAAAACACCGTAAAATAACTTACGTTAAAATAGTTGTTCAATCGTTTGTCCATATATGACCAACTCCTCTATTTATTTAACTTGCCTTATATACTTTTATGACAATGTTTTTATTTATTTATTAGCTCGTCTATATAATTATATAAGCAATAAATCATAATCATAATTATTTGTACACATTTCTATTTTATATTATTTTAAATTTTCTATTTTTTAAACTTTTTTAATTCTTAACGTATTATAGATACGAATTTATTCGGAAATAATATTTCATTTATATTTGAAGATCTAATTTTTTTTAAATATTTATTATACTCGCTTTTAATCCAAGTGCAAATTTAAAGGTTGCAAAATAACTGGTATTTAGATTAACATAGCAGTAAACATTGAAAGAGCTTTTATTTTTTTATTAATCTCGAATATATGTTTTAAAGACTCTCAACCATTTAACAATAAACGCTTAAATACTATACAGTCTCTGGTATTCAAACCTAAGACCTCTAGAAATAAAAATCATCATTTCAACCACTGAGATAGCTTGGTTCGCACGTTACGACGACTCTTTTCAAGCCAAACTTGTTCACCAAGACAACATTTTTTTCCCTGTATATTTAACCAAGCAAAACCAAGCACAGGATGAACCCCACAAATACATCACAAACACTGTTAACTGATAAACATTTTGTACAAGAAGCATGTCTTCCTGTGCTTCTCAACAAGGCTCAATTGGAGCCATGTAAAGGATGAATCTCCTCTGGATCAGATGCATTTCCCAGCACACTCCCCATCTGAATCGAAACCGAAGGGCTTTCCTCCGGGTTCACTTCAGCTGCAGCCTGACTAGTAGCTTTTAAGCCTTTCCTTTTCTTTGCCTTCTGTGCCCAACCGACAAGGCCTATTTGCACATGCTCATCGAATATCGCCTTCTTGAACGAGCTCCCCATCTTCGATCAAATGGGACGTGTAAATCGGAGTTTCGAATATGAAATCGAAGTTCATAGTTATAAGAAACTCAACTAACCTGTGTGACAATAGCATAAAGTGGCAATGTGCTAAAACTGCAGAGTGCCTGAACGAAAACCCTGAAGAAACCAACAAAAGAGTGAACAAAATGAACCAAGAGCTCATAATAAGTTAAACCAAATGGTCATTGATTGTTAGTTTATTACCCTATAACAAGCCTAGGAACGATATAACGAACTTGACCCATTACGCAGGAATCAAAGCCATATTGAACCTACAGATGAAGAAAGTGTCATTATGTGGTTCATACGGCAGAATAGTGAAGTAAAATATAGGCTTTACCCAAATCCAAAAGAAGAAAGCAATCTCGAACGCATTTTGGAAGAGGGTAAAATGGATCAAGAAGAGGACGATGCGAGGCCTGTTGAACCAAAAGTGATCGTCCGATGGTTGGACCACTAATTCCCCTTCAATGGCTACATGTCTCTCGGCAACCTCTTGAGCCAACTGGGTAATTACATGCTCAAGCTTGGTGCCCACGGCAAGTAAAAGCTGGAAACAAATGAATCGAGTTAAAAAGGAAATGTAGAATGCAAACAAAATTAAATTTTTAATGTCAATGAATTTATCTCAAGTTTCAATGGTTGTCTCTCTCCTTGTTTATGTCTTCTAATAAATCTGTTAGTGACATTATTATCAGTATCAATCTTTATTTGTAGGATGAGATTCTATCATTCCATTGATTAGTTATGTTACATGGACTCTTTGTTTTCCCTAAAGTACGATTCCGACACCGGCGTCCGAGACATATTCGAGCATGATATAAGGAATGGGAAACTACTCACAATGACAGGAATGAAAGCAAGCCAGAAATAAGCATGCCAGCCTGCAGAAGAAAATTGAGAAAATGTCATCATTGCACGGTAATTTATTTTTCATACATTACATTTGAAAGATTTAGTTTAACACCATAAAACATAGTTTAACATGATAATGCTGGCAATGGTCAATGGTCTTACGTACCGTTAACATTCAACAACAAGAAGATGACCACAAAAACCCAGAGATACCAACTGCAAACAAAATGATAAAATCAAGATGAACAAGCATGGCTCGAAGTAGGAACATAACCATTCGCCATGTGCAAGAAGTACTAAACTTGCCTGATACCGACAACATGCTTAAAATCATCTTCTAAGGCTCGTATCATGTATTTGTGAAAATTAAACTTGGGATTCCCTCTGCAATGCATCTGCAATACAAATAATATGTGTTTGATAATTGGATATCTGAATTACATTTTAACTATATGAAAGTTGTTCGATTGTTTCACCGAAAACATACCATTATGAAGCCTAGTCTTAGTGTCACGTAATCTGATTTGGTCACAGACGCGGAGAATTGCTTAAAAAATGAATGCTGTAAGAAAACAAAGAAGATTTCTTTGAGGTTCAATCAATATTGCTTCGTATCGGATGTCTTTTTTAGTGTTCAAAATTATGAACTAGTATGTGCATATTTCATGCCAATTCTTACATAAGACGAGCAGGGGCCATCGTTGGCAAAAACGATAAAGGAATTTTGGAACCAACCCCTTCCATTAAGTTCAACTGTTGGTGAATGGCAAAAAAAGCAGTATCATAATGAAATAGAAGCTTACCAACCACCCTAGCACAATCGAATCTTTGCCAAAACCCCGGAAATGCTCTTTGATAAAAGTATGCTGTTGGACATTCAACACTGCAATAACACAGCACACAAGTTGGAAGAAGCATGGAGAAAAATGAAAGTAGCACACCCTCTTTAGAGAGACTATTATAAGAAGGTGTTCATCAAGGGTTTCTTCTTTGGTCCTATTTTGTGCATGGTCCTTAGTGCTTACCTTGCTTTGAATCATAATTTTCTTTTGCAATTGAATCTTCCCAACGTTTCCATAGGCGTATCTACATGAAATAAAACAATATAAAAAAACTAATCTTTTTATGAGAAGCTGAGAACAAACAAAGAAATAAACTGCAACCAGAAAAGAGGTTGGAGAATAAGCAAAAGAACCATATTAGACTGCTTACCTTTAGCCCTCCAATAGAAACTGTGAGAACACAGAATACCACATGAACAATGGCGAGGACAAAGATAAATATATGCAGATGATGGAGTGCTTCAACAGTCAACAAAGGTGCCTTGCCCTGAAGCACAAAAATACAGAAACAATAAGTAAATTAATCAAAGAGTTGGTCATTTTTAATTGAAAAAATTGAGCCAAAACCTGCAGAACCGCCATTAAATAAGATGCATAGGACCCTATTCAAATCCTACATACATTTCCTACACTACAAATGTCTCAGTCCTAACCATGAAAAAAGTTTCACTAATTCTTTGTTTCCCTTATATGTTACCTTCTTAGCACAATATCCCAGATGAGAAGAGGCAGATTCTTCAGCAAGTAGGTGCCTGGTGCTACCAGCTAGGGTCGAAGCAAAGTACGTTTGAAAATGTGATGTTGTTTCACTATTGGAGCCCTTCCCTGTTGCTTTATTTTCTTCAAGTTTACAAGGAAGCATGTGAGTTAATGTATCCTTAGATACACAGATTTTAGCAATTGCACCTTGAAATACTGTCAGCAATAGTGATATGAACCCCATGAGCATCAACTCTGCCAAATAAAATGAAGAAGACATTTCAATGCTACAATTTATAAAAATAGCCCAAAAAAGGTAAGCAAATTTCACATCCATGCACATGTAGTCATAAAAAAAAATATGGAGTAACTTTTTTTCCCTTATAAAAGCTCAAAGGATCAAAAATGATCTACCCTTTAACCCTTCCGATCAAATTTAAATCAAAAATGAAAAATTGTAGAGTAAGAAAGAGATGGGTTACCTTCTTTAACTTTGGAAAGAGCCTCATAGAGTGGTTTCTGATGTTTCTTCTTCAAAACAACCCCGGCAACATGAAGCAACCGTTCCATAGCCAAAGAAATGGCAACAATCACAGTGCAAACTACAGCAACAATCCATGTTGGCGTAAACTCCAACGTTGCCCCTTCTTCACCTCCAGCCATTTTCTCTCCAAACTTTCGTATTCACTCAAATTGTCTGCAAAATCTTTGGTCTTCTGCAAAGTGTTCGACGAATGTCTCACTCAGAACTCGAAAACCATATATATACTCCATGCTCATCAAACGTAGAATCATAGTAAAAGTTCAAACTTGGATTCA
Organism: Hibiscus syriacus; assembly: GCF_006381635.1. NCBI lineage: Eukaryota > Viridiplantae > Streptophyta > Magnoliopsida > Malvales > Malvaceae > Hibiscus > Hibiscus syriacus. The sequence continues at coordinate 167,590 of NW_024062383.1, forward strand.
ACCAAAGCGAAACTATAGTTGCATATAAAACATCAAACAAATTGAACATCATAGAAAAGTTGCATCTAAAAAGAGCTGGAATTTACAAAGATTGAACATGTAGTGTTTTCACCTGATGGATACGTGAACTTCACTAGCATACAAAGAGAAAAGATCGTCAGTCCAAAAAAGCCACCATAAAAGAGAAGCGATTTTCTGTGGGTGGGACACCAGTAGAGCTCAAACAGAGCTGTGATTCTTACTAATTGTAAAAGATTCCCAAAGGCCAGCTCTATCTTCTACACTTAAATAGTATATCAGTTCTTTTTTAAATGTGTTTGAACTCGTCGACTTTAAAAGATTATTAAATGCTCTATTTTTAGTTTTTTTTTAATTTTCCGCAGTATATATATTTTTTAATAGAACCAACTAAATTTATTCAAAATAAAAATATCATACAGCCACAATCATAAATTAAACACATAAATAGGAAAACTTATTATAATCATTGAAATAAAATTAATAACTTAAGATTACATAAAGATCATACAAGAAAGATTAAAAAAAACTCAAACAAAGATAGATATAAATATATATGATCGCATGAGCAAACAAACCACAAAAAGAAATCAAGTTATTGAAAGACCATCGACAAATCGCAAACGATGTGAAAAGTTATCCACAAATGCAAATCAGATATCTAAATCCAATCCAAGGGTTTAAAACAGGGAAGATCACAAGATATCAGATAAGCGTCATCTTCATCAGTCGTGACGATTTCAAATCAATCTTCAGAAAAAGATAAATAAAATACAACCAAAGAACCGAAAAACATGCCAAAAAAATATAAAAACAAGTGTCATAAAGGCATATGAAAATGTACAACACAAGCAGCAGATGAAACGTGTAACACGATAGACTTATTGAAAATAAAAAAAAATATACAATATTAAAAATAAAAAGAACATAGAAATACCGACAGTCAACAACTAACATTAAAGTTAGTACTGTCACCGATCAAGACGAAAAGAAAAAAAGAAAAATAAACGACACACCAATAAAAGAAAACTATTATCCATAATATATTAAATATATTAGATTTGGTTACGTTTATAATCTACAATTTATATCTTTAATTTATAATATCTTTTATTTTATAAGAAACTCGAGTCTTGGAAGAAGCTTTTAAATTTGGTTGAAATATCTTTTATTTTCAATGTAATTAACTTAATATTTAAAAAGTAATTTTTAAAAACAATTCTTGATCCATTATCTCTTTTAAACATCAACAAGACAACAATTATATTGAGAAAATGTTACTATACAAATCAAGAAAAAATAATACATAAGTTAAACTATAAATAAATTAAAAGATAAAAAGAAATTAGAGGTCTTGTATTTTTGGGGGGAAATTAAAGTAGTCTTCATATTATTTTTTTTCTCAACGTGGTTTTTCAACTCAATGTGTCATTTTGTCTAACGATTTTCATCTTTTGACCGTTACGGTGTTGATGTGATAGTTCACATTGTTGACGTAGTGGTACACGGTACTGATATGACAGTCCATCTGACATGTTTGAATTATCAATTTAGCTTATCTGACAAGTTATCTGTCACGTTATCAACTATTATTGACTGTCACGTGAATATCGTGAACCGTCAAATCAATATTATAACATTAATTTTTTTTAAAAGTACAAAGGACCTTTTTGTCAAATTGAAATAGAAGGAAAATTAACCGTTAAGCCTGAAATAAATTAAAATAAAAATGTAGCCCCTGTTTTATTCGTATATTTATGTAGGCCGTGTTTTCATAGGGTATGCATATGCAAGAATTTATTATAGTGAATAAATTTTTTTTTTTTTGGGATAATTTATAGGGAATAAAATTGGTGGGGGGTATTTAGTATTTTATTTATGGAAAATGAGGTATTTGTCCTCTTGTAATTTAGTAACAACAGTTGAGTGTTCTATTTTTAGTTTTATTACAAAGATAGCACCAAATAAAGCCTAAGATGTTAATATTGAAACACTACAACCAAGGAGAGGACAGATGGGGCCATGCCTTTGGTTCATTTAAGATATAATTTTACATACTTTTAAGGGTAAATTATACTATTCCTCGTTGAACTATACTCTTTCTTCTATTTTACTCACTGCACTTTCAGTTTTATTATAATTTTCGTATGATGTGATACTTTTTATTATTATTTAATTAAAATAAAAACAGAAGATGGTCGGATCCCATCTTCGACCATTGTCGACCGACGTTGATGGTGGTCGTTTGGTCCCAAATTTCATGGGTAGGTTATGACAAAATGGAGGTCGGATTTGAACTCATGGTGTCGAGGCAAAGCGACCCATTGAATTTGGGTCCGAACAACCACCATCTACGGTAGTCGACAGCGATCGACGGTGGTGTTCGACCACCTTCTATTTTTATTTTATATTTTAACTTATTTTATATTAAATAATAATAAAAATGACACGTCATATGAAAATAATTCAGAGTGATCAGGAGTAATTTGAAAGTTCAGTGAATAAATTAGGAAAATTGAAAGTACAGTGAATAAAATAGGAGAGAGTATAGTTTAGTAATGAATGATGCAATTTATCTTATTTATAAATGTGGTGAACCTCTATTTAGACGAAGTCTGATGCGTGCTTTTGAATTGATAGTGTTGAAATGAGAAGAGGTAAATTGCGAGTTGTTTAAAATTACCTTGATCAATATTTGAATCATATGGATTAGATTCGTGTTAGAACTCGATTCAAGTTCTTAACAAATCGAAGCAAAGCAAGTTATTTGATGCTAAACTTGGAAATCTCTGACGTCTGCATATTGTCACTTAAACTCATATTCTTTTCTAGAACATTTTAATTTCTAACGTTTTATTCTTTTGTCGAAATAGCTCATGTTGAATGAAAATTATTAATCAACTAACTATTAATAATTGTTATTGATGTGACATTTTCATGTGAGTTTAATTACTGACGTGAGACATACTATGTCACTAAAGTAACGTTGGAATGTGTCACGTCATCCAAAATCATAATATATCATATGATATATCATAAGTGGTGACGTGTCATGCGTCACATCAATTAAACACATAAAAATATCATATCGACAATATATATTAATCATTAGTTAACTAATTGTTTATATTCGATATGAATTATTTAAAAAAATAAAAGTTTATGTATTGAGATAGTCTCATTCCTACCACCACCATCTCCCTTGAACATGTCTTCTTCCTCGAGGTTTAGACTAAGCCTTCATTTTAAGAATGAGAGTTTGATCGTCTTTATTAAAACTATCCGTTGTTTTCAATGCCGTTGTTACATCGTATAATTTATGTTTTAAATTTATACTTTAATATTATTATAAATCATGAACCGAGCCAGATTCTGTATGGGGAAATACCGATTTAAAGTTCAATTCTACAATTTCCCAATTTTATTTATTTATTTTAGTGAGTAAATATATCACAATTGGAGTTGTTTCACATTTGAAGTCAACTTCTATTTCAAGAATAAAATCCTTTGTCACCGACTCTTATACTCACAAATTCATATTAAAAAATGTTTTTATTTTATTAATTCCTTTTAAATAAAAAAATTTAAAAGGATAAACTACAAACTATGATCAATAAAGTGTGGACGAGTTTTAGTTCTGGCTTCTAAAGTTTTAAAAGTTATATTTTGGTCATTAAAACGTGGATAGATAACAAATAATCACTCAAATGTTAATTGTCGTCCATGTTGTGGTTCATTAATAAAAATGGTTAATATCTAATTTAAAGCCTAAACTATAACTACACTATCAATTTTACCCTAAAAACTTCTCAACTCCGAAATTTTAAAAGACTATATCTTCCTCATCTAACCCATCATCAACAATTTTGTTTTCATTTCTCCTCGGATTTTTAATAAATCTATCATTTTCTTAATTGATACATTGTATAAATAAAAAAAAAAGTATGGTACCATTTACTAATTTAGTCGACTTGAATTCAACTAAAATTAATTTTATTATATAAAAAATATTTACAATTGGTTAAAAATATAAACGTCGACCACTAATATTTTAGCATTATCATGAATTATGAACTTGCCGAATCCTATATGGGGAGGAATCGAAATAAATTTTAAATCCTTCTATTACTAAGTCTAACTTCAATTCTTCACTCTATCAATTTTATTTATTTATTTATTTTAGTTAGTAAATATGTCAAAATTTGAGTTATTTCACATTTAAAGTTAACTTGTATTAAAAGAAATAAATCCCTTCTATTTTAATAGTAAATTTTTAAAAGCGGAAATTACAATTATAATTGCTAATGTTTGGATGGGTTTTTATTTTTGTCACTAAAGTTTTTAAAGTCGCATTTTGTTGACTAAAAAATAGCTTTTGAAACAACTAACATAAAAATCCATCCAAACTTTAGTGACCATTGTTGTAGTTTACCGTTTTTATAAACCATACACTTCTCAAATCTAAAAAGTATAATAGTACAAGATTCAACATACTTGATATTTTTGTTGACTATCATAAAACTTATTCAAATAGCACGTGATGCACGACTAACTATGGTGTCATTTTTTAATACTCATTTATATTTTAAAATTAAGAACTTGTGTTTTCCTTAGTGGAGTAAGCATAATTTATTTGACCCAATCAATTACTCTAAAATAATATACTCGCGTAAACATAGATGGATCGAGGGGAAATGCTCACGTGGGGCACCTTAATATAAGCCTAAAATAAGGCGTAACCGATTTTATTATTATTTTAAATAAGAAAACCTGTAAAAAATGATCGAAAACATTATTATTTATATCGGTTTTGTTATTATTATTATTATTATTAATTACCGATATAGGTGAAGCGGTAGAAAAACCCGGTAAAAATGACCGAAAACATTATTTTTTTTACCGATTTTTTCTACCGCGTTTATCTATATCGGTAATTAGAACCGATCAAAATAATAATGTTTTCGATCATTTTTTATCGGTTTTGTTATTTAAATAATAACAAAACCGATAGCGCCTTATTTTAGCCTTATATTAAGGTGTCGCACTGTAGAACTTCCCATGGATCGAGGGGTGGCGGCCGTCGTCACCTAAAAATTTAAAATTACTTTATATTTTAATTTTTTTAATATATTTTCTATCGAAAATCTGTTTTCGTCCCTTAAATTTTATGAGTTTAATTTAACCCTCTCTAAAATTTTAAAAATTTGAGTTCGTCCCTAACATAAAATCATACGTCCATCCCGTGTGTGAAATTAAATGAAATTTTATTCAAATTCACACGGAACTATTTGAGAAATAAATTCTTACTCATAAAATTAAATGGTTTAATACAATATCTATTAAATAATTAATTCAACTCTTAAATCCTTAACTGTACCAGCCCAAATTTAATAACGCTAATCCAACATAACAAGAAGATAAAGTTGATAGTGGTTTAAACAGATTTTATGTTGTACAAATTTCATCACTCCACTCTTGCCATGTTCCTTTTGTTTATCAAATTCATGCATTCCCATACTTGTTTTGGAATTCTGTTTTTCTTTTAAAAAAATCTTTGCAATATACCTTTCTTGAGATTTAAGAGAGAGTAAGATATATACAATAATCGGCTTTACAATTCTCTTCTGTAATTTCCGACCAATTTTCAAACTCCAATCTTCAGGCTTGGGACCAACCACTTAAACCGGTCTTTCCCCCCTTCTTTCTCCCCCGTCTACCTTATGCAAATAGGCAAAACTTTGGCAAAAAAACCATCCCAAAGTTTGGGTAAAAATATACTTCAAAAAATTGAAAGCTAAACCTAAGATTTGCCAAAATTGGGGTCCTAAATTAGATATATACATTTCTTTTTACAGATGGGCAGTTGGCTTCAATCAGTTAGCTTCAATACGAACCGGCCGGAACCGAAATCTAGCATGCCGTGACCCGAAAAGCCCGAGTGGTGGATTGGGAATAATCTTTCAACATACCACCACAACCGTTTTCAAGTTCACGTCTTAGAACAGCTTGGATTCAGCCATTAAGTTTTGTTAAAAACTGGCTCAAATTGTATTCCTCTGTATATTGTGATTGATCCCAAAGCTCCTCCAAACCACCAAGAATGACTTTTAGTCCCTTCCCTGTACCCATTAATTTAGGGTCTGCATCAATGCTGCCCTCTGAACGCTTTGAAGCACTAGCTCCCTGCAAGTCAAACCCATCGGTAAGTGTCATCTCAAACGACAGAGAGAGAACAGCTATGTTAATTGACATCCGATGTAAGTGCCAAATACATAAGTTTTCCAAGTTTATCTTATCTATAACATGTAAGACAAGTTTGAAATAAAAATACCTTTATAGATGTTTCGGCAGAGGCAAACAGATCGAGCAACTGGTCAGTGTTCATTGTTTTCAAACTGGCATTATCGGCATTGATAACAGCGTTGGCAACCGATAGTTTGAACCGTTGAAGGCTCATAACTTTTTCCTCCAGGGTGCCGCGCATGATGAGACGGTGGACATTCACAACTTTCCGTTGGCCTAGTCTATGCGCTCTGTCCATTGCCTGAAATAGAATATAAGATGAACATTCAAAAAATTTCAGCAAGCATATAATATGAAAAAAAAATGGGACGTTGATAAAAGTAGTCTCAAAAGAAAACAAATACGAAACCAGGATGTCTCATCTTTTGATGAAGATATATTTGTAAATAAGTTACCGGAGAACACCAGCGGAGGAATTAGTTTCATCAACACATGAATAGAAGATTCTATAAAAAACAATATGTAATATTTAAGTTACCTGATGATCACGCATTGGATTCCAATCGTGTTCCATAAAAACAAGGGTATCAGCAGATGTCAAGTTCAGACCAAGTCCACCAACTGCAAAACAGAGCCCATAATTAAGCCAAACGTCATAAATAAAATTTCCCTCAGCAGCAAGAAAACCTTACCATGTGTTGTAAGCAGCAGGACATCTATAGTCGGATCAGAATTGAAATCTTTCACAATGTCAAAACGCCTTTCTGACTCAACTGATCCATCCAATCGTAGATATGTGACACTGCTTGATGCAAAAGATAAAAATTGATAAATTTTCTAGAATTAGTGCAGAATAAGAACTGGATTATGGGAAGGTGAAATAAAGCTTCAAGGCAGATGCAAGAGCACCGAACAGATACATCAAAGCAAAGAAGAAAATGAAAAGATCTTGAAGTTTGTTTATTGTCAATGCATATTACTAAGTCTACTCAAACTCTAACAATTGTTCTTACTGCCTAGGCACCTGTCAATGACTTTCAATCTGGTTCTAAAGAACAAAAAAGAAATAAAGATCAAGGAACTAACTGCTAAATGATAAGCATCAACCTGAAAACGAGGAAAACTACGGGACAAGGTAAAGTAAAAACCATATTTGTTCTGATCCAACAGATGCTTGCCTAACAATATGTGCAGAGAAAAAAATTATATTTCTCGATTATGTTACCCGGACATGGGAGTGAATGTCCGAAAAAATTAATAAGACTTTTCAAAAAATTTCCACATATTTGGAGGTTAAAGACAAACAATTACTCCGATAAAGAATGAACAAGTAATTGCCCAAATGATTAAAGTAGCCAAAGCAAATGATAAAGACAAACCAGGAGAAATTTTCCTTTAAACAACAATTCTAACATTACCCCGATAAAAATTTCTTCAGTTGCTAAATTAATAAAATAAAGAACAAGGAATATTTTCCTATAAATAAATAATTCTAACATTCAGCTATAAAATGGTTTTTGAATGACTCACTTCTTCATGTGGGTTTGAAACAAGTCCCTTTCAATGATATCCAGTAAGGCCTGCATGGAAAACATTGTTAATGCAGTAATTCTGGAAAGAAGAATCGAATCTCAACTAAGCAAGCAATAAGCAAGAGAGATAGGGTGATCAATACTTTATGTTGAGCAAATATCAGAACTCTATGCTGCCCAACTGTGACAGCTGCATCAGAAGCAGAAGTATCCACACCAATTCCACACTCTTCCAGAATCTCCTGAAGAGCAACTAACTTGGGAGAGTGGTGGAGTTTACGAAGTTCAGAAATAATATCTGAACTCGTTGGGAAGAGCTCTGACAACTGCAATGTAAGTGACTCGGAAACCTTTTCTCCAACGACAAGAAGGGGATGGCTACAAAGTTTTAGCAAGTATTGCAGTGCCTAAAAATAACAAAAGGGACATTCACTTAGCCCATAGAAATTTCACACACTGTTGTGGGGTTTGGGGGTAGAGGGGGGAATATAAGAAGGAAGGGAAAAGAATCATTTCACCTGAAATACATGTGTAGATGCTTTTGGCGAAGTCTGCTTTCCCCCTCCTGCAACTGCAGTATCATCCGTCTTTACCATGCTTGAAATTTCTTGTTTCACATGTGAACCAGAAAATTGTTCATAAAGTACTAATTGGACATGGCTAAGGTCACAGTATCTGTCCTGAATGATTTTCTCTGGCAGGTCTGACAAAACCTCGTCTTTTGTCCGACGAAGTAGGAAGGGCATGACCTGTTTGTGCAAAGCTTCCATAGCAAGTGCCCCAGCTTCAGCATCCTTTGCAGAACATTTAGGATCTCTAGCGGCCACTAGCGGCTTTCCATAGGTGGCTTGGAACTGCCAAAATAACATTAAATCAACAGTTGACAATAACAGACAACAGTTTTGTAGGCAAAAGCACAACAAATAATCAAATTGTAAAAGCATAGATCAGATGAAGGATTTTCCACATAACTCAGCGGTCAGAATTTATGGAAGTAAACTGAATAATCCAAACAATAGACACTAGATCCTACATGTATCTAAACAAGAAATAAAAAATAGATCCAAAAAATAGATACCTGTCTCTCCGTTCCAAGAAATCCTGGCATTAGGAAGTCAAAAAGGGACCACAAATCCATGATGTTGTTCTGGGGGGGAAAAGGATAAAAAAACTTGCTCAGGAAACTGCAAATTCTAATACATCAAGTATATGGACTTCGACCTTACCTGGATTGGTGTTCCACTTAGTATTAACCTGTGCTGAGCTTTCAGCTGCTTTACTGCCAACGTTATTTTAGATTTAGCACTTTTGATAATATGTCCTTCATCTAAAATACAGTAGTTCCAGAGATATTGAGCTAGATAATCAGCATCCTTGCGCACAAGATCATACGATGTTATAACAACATTATGCTTATCAAATTGTTCTCTCAAAGCGATACGGTCCTGAACAGAACCAACATATTGGAGTGTGGATATCAGAGAAGCATCAATATATTTTTCTATTTCAAAAGCCCAATGTCCGACAAGGGTTGATGGGCAAACAATTAAGGATGGACGAGGTTCTGTGTTCTTATTTGAAGAACGACACTCAGCTATCTCAGATGCTACAATTGCTGATGCTTGAAGCGTCTTTCCAAGCCCCATATCATCACAGGATACCATGAAGCTTGAAACGTTTTAAAAAGGCCAACCAGTTTATACCTTCTTGTTGATACCTGAAAGCACACAAAAGCAAAGGGAAGAGTATAAGGGTAAATAAAATTGCTCTAGAACAGACTACTGAACCATAAAATCTGACAGAAGCTGTGCATTCGATTTGTAAAAGTATTCACTGGACAGTGACTTTGTCTAAGATTGACACTAACTGAATTAAAAGTTGCCTTCCCCATAAGAAGATAATACATCTCAGGTGATTGAAAGAGCATCGATCAAATGATATATTTCCAGTTTAGAGTAGAAAACAAAAAAGAACAGATAACAAATATGCGTAAGATCTGTATAAACTCTGAATAATTGGCACAGATAAAATACCATCATATCAGTCCCATACCCTGAACTACTTCTGCTAAACATTGTCAAGTGTTGTCCAGAATTGTTCCAAAGATATTTAATGTGATTTTTTTTTTTTTGATTGGAATAGGAGGTCTCATTAAAAACCTCCCTCTTAGTGGACCTTATCCGTAAGGTAAGGCCCAACTAGCGGAAGGAGGAAAAGAGTACCTCAATTTATTAATGAAAGCCAAGTTACATAAGACTTAAAAACACTTTTACATAACACATAAGACCTCACACACTCCTCTAGCTTCTAGGCTCAGAAACAGATACCAACTGAAACAGACAAAAAAATCACCCGATCCCCTCTTTTGCTAGCTTGTCAGCCTCACAATTACAAGACCTTGGAATCCACCTGACAATAAAATTTCTAAAAGGGTAATTGAAAGGCCCAGTATAACATGACCAACTTCACTTCCACTTCACACTTCAAAACATAACTATATACATGAATTATTAAAATGCAATCATTCCCCAGCATAGCATGCAATAAGCAAGTGCAGGAAAGGGCATCCTGAACAGAATTTCCCTACTGAAATGTGATAAGAACATACAGAAAACAAATCAATACAGCACTAAACAATAATGCATTCATACTTGATCAAGCCAAGGTAGGGAAGGAAAAAGAATCCTAAGGAAAGCAGCAAAGCTAGTCTACAGAGTTGAAAGTACCTCCTCAATGTAACTTTCAATTCAGTGAAGAGCTTGTAATCATCAATATGAGAACTATCAAGCAGTTGCTCCAAAAATTTTGCATCTTCAGCATTTCTAGATAAATCTTCACTTAGTCCAACAGGTGGAGGAAGACCTCTTGCTAATGGAAGAAGAGGTACCAGGGCAGCAAAACTACGTGTCACACTCTGTCTGACGGAATGATCACAATCACTCATACACCTAAGAAGTGGGACAACTAACAAGGGTGCATATGGAACCAACTCCACACCCAACCCTTGAACAAGCAAGGTAATAAGCATGCCAGCACCTTGCCTGGAATGAACAGATGTCACATCCCCCAACATAGGAATGGCATTTTCAATCACAGCCCGCATTACATCTACAGTCATAGACTTGGCCATAGTCATAGTACACCTGGAAGCGGCCAATCTAACTGCCACATGGGAATGACCAACACATTTGAACATGCAAGGAAGAAGCATACGCAGTTTAGGTTTTAGGGTTTCATCCAGCACTGGAGCAATAGAGCGTACAACCTGCCCAAAATAAAGTACAGATAAAAGAGAAATAAATTAATCATAGATACCCCAGGCACCATCAGATTTCAAACAAGAGATGTACCAGAAACAGATATCATTTTCCATCATTCAGTAACAGAGAGAAACAATGCACCTACAACATTCTGTACGAATATAGTGATGGTTTCAAGTTATTATGATGATTAAGCTGTTTTCCCACAATCAACACTAGCCAATTAAAAAAGAAGTCAGTGACACTAAAACCACTATTTTCAGAGAATAGAAAACCTAGAGCCCATAACTAATCCTTCCACTGGTGATAACATAAACCTGAGATACTCATATGACCATGACAATAAACAATGTAAAAGAGCTGATAATAATTACATAAAGAGATCGATTGATTATGATCACATCTGCTTCCACCACATAAGGCTGCTCTAACTCGGATGTATTTCGTACATTAAAGCACTTATTTTAGCTGCATTTTTTTCCGGAAAAGTTTTGCTTCCAAAAGTTAAACGAAAAGACATTAAAGGAAAAGAGAATTGAACACCAAATCCAGTGCCTTGGAGCACTTACATAAAAGAATATCTAGCTTACACACTTTATGATTAAACATACATTGAGCAAATGATACCAATAAAGTTCACCATAATGAGTTGACTAACAATAGAGATGGCAATTGCTAGAAAACATCAAGGTACCAAATTCCAATTAACCAGTAATGACGGAATGTCTTGCAAAATAATTGTGTACTGAATTTAATAATTGATCCAGCAACCAATTTGAATGGTATTAAATAGTATCTCACATGTGATTCCTAAAATTTTGACCAGGCATGTGAGACTAAACATTCCATATCTAAGTTGTCCATCATAACAGGCAGAAGGAACAAGAAATTAAAAAATAAAATAAAGACACCGACCTGGATATTATTAATCAAGATCTGAGGATCTTTTATAGACTCAACAGCCTGCACAATTTGCTGATCGTCTGAAGGACTGCCAGGTATAAGAACTTCAGTAATGCAATCCCAGAGTTTGGGAAGCTTCTCAAATAATGTAGGACCAAACTTCTCACACAAATATCTCAATGCTAATTCTGACCCTCTTCTGCTGATAAAACCTTCCACTCTTGACCGATCTTCACCACCAGCTAGCATGTGAACCTTCGATTTTGGTTTTCCCATACTAGTACCAAAGGATAGGAAATCCTGGTCATCAATAATTTCCATGGAATTGATAACTGCAGCTTGAGGAGTCTCAAAAGGGTCCGAGCACGTCAAACTACAAATGTTCTTGATTAACTTATCATTTGGGCTGGGCTTACGAGCAATGCAATGATATATAAGTTCTGCTAGTGCCTCTGCTGCCTTCTGTTGCAGTATTTCCTCCTAAACAATGTTTGAGAAATTATCAGACCCAAATCAGCTTGTGTTATCTCACAAACAAAAAAGTCATCTTGAAAACAGTACCTGTTCTCTTTTAATTGATGCCATTAGAGGCAAAATTATAGGATTAAGTCGTGCAGGAAGCTCTGACATCCAGACAACTGCAGCAGCAACCAAGGAGGTCACTGTAACATGCAAATTATTCTGGGAAGAAAAAGAAAAACCGACAACTGTCAAAATATCAAGGGTAAAATGCTACATATCACACATGCAAAAATAGAATTGCAAACAGACCTGAACGCATTTTAAATAGCCTGAAGTTGCTATAAGGCGTTGTTTTGTTGACTCTATATCATCAACATTCCTTCCCATTGATTCGTTCCCAGAATTGTAATTAGGTACTAATGACAATTTTGAAGCAAAACTGATTGCATCATCTACACTTGTGCTCTGCACATCAAATTTCCTTGCTGACAATATATCCACAAACATGCCAGATGACTCAACAGCATGTAGTAACTGACCAGCTTCATTGTGCATCTTAGCATACGTCCTCGACAACTCAGCATAAGGTAGAACTGAATCTTTTGTAGGGAATGCAGGGTCAGAACATGCTAGCAAATCCAACAACCATTTTCTTAGATAATCTGGAAAAGAATGCATAATTTCCTGGTTTCCCGATGAATCCTTTCTTTTGATCTCTTTGAACCAAGAAATAAGAATCACAGATGCGACCTGAGAACAAAGAAAAAAATTAATTGACGAATAGAAGATATCACTCAGTAAGTTTCCTGTTGAAAAAAATTTAGAAGCTACCTGTCTTTGAACTCCTGACAAGGAAGAAAGTGCACTCCACAGTGGAGCAACTATGTACTGCAAAGAATCTGCCAGCAACTTGGATGCAAATATCCCCAAAGCTGAAGCTGTAATGACTCTAGTATTGGTTACAGACATTTCTGCATCAGCGCCAACAATTATCTTCACTAAGTTTGCAGAAGCATCCCCATTAGTTTCCTGAGAAACAGCTCCTCTCATAGAATCCATGCCAATAGTTCCATAAGATTCATTCTCAAGCTTCACAACTTTCATTTTAGCTGCAGCTCTATGGTGACTCTTTCGAGGAAGTGCCACTGGCCAAAACATTTTTGTAGAATCTAATGTTGACCCAAAAGAAGTAGTTGCAAGTTCTATCCAGGACGACATAAAGGATGCCGCTGCAACTTCCAAGTCCCCGACTGGGCACTAGAATCATTCAGATAAATGTGGTTTTAGAGGAGGTAAAAAGAGAAAGACATGCCCCAAAGTAAATAGAATACAGAGGATAAGAACAGGGTAAATAAAAGAAAGTATGAAATTGCATCTTGTAATGATTTCAGGTGAGATACCTGCACAAGCAACCTCCACACCCTCTCAGAACACTGCAGAATTTCCTGGTTGGATTCTAGAAGCAGGTTTTGGAATACAATCCTCAGGGTATCACCAAGAATAAAAGAAGGCCAAAAGGAACTACCAGAATGCTCAGAAATGCTCCTTTTATATCCGGCTTCAAGAAGCCTCTCCTGCAAAATAAAAATTTCAGATTAATAATTCTTCAAAGAGTATGATAATATTTATATTAAATGTATGAAAAAAATCTTGCAATCAAATATAAATCCTAGAGACGTATCCATTAGTACTCATGCCCAAACTAGATAATCCTAAAAAACCCAAATAAGCATCCATCTTACCAAGACAAAATTATAATAAGTTTTTGCTTTGACAAAATTTATATGAGACTGATACTAAAAATTAGAACATTGAAGGTAAGCAGCTTACCAAAGTACGGATGGCTGAATGTCGAACTGATGTAATACTGTGCCTCATGAAGGGCCATAATCGTGGTGCCAACAAAGACAACATGTAAGGATTTTCCTGCAAATCTTTTCTTTCTCCAGCCTCATCAACACGAACTACTTCATTTAGATCAAAATTCTGCTTCTCCTTGACTGTTGTCCCAATTATCTTCGGCATCATATCTTCTTGGGAGTATATTTCAGCCAACAGATTCATAACACTACAAACAACATAATGATGAGGATTAAAAAGGGTTCCACAACATCATCCACACCTTACTTCTTAAAATCATACAACTCCATGAAAATAATATCCAAATGAGTGAGAAGTCAAACAGGCTCCCAACTAAGTGTTTTTGTTACAACTTCTAGCTGAATAAAACTAGGGGAGAGAGGCAAGGGAAGTGACATAAAAGCATAAACTAAAAGAACTAAAATTTAACAAAAGAAAATGACCACACAGAGTAAATCTTCTCAATTCTGTTTAACTTCATAATATTCAAGTCAAAAAGACATGCAAGTGCATGCCTCAATAAACAAAGAAAGAGAAGGGATAATAGGAAACCATCCAGCTAAATCTAACAGATTACATTCAGCTTGAAGGATATCTAGTATCCCTTTCCTTTCTTTGTTTATTTGAGCTTGCACTTACAGATGTCTTTTTGACACACATTTTCTGGAGTTACAGAGAAATTGTGATCAGCATTATCATTTTCTTTTGTTAATGTTTTCATTCTTTCAGTTTCAGAGATTATATGAAATTGTAAACGCAGGTTGCTATACATTTTCACAATGTACTTACAATTCATTTGGAGTTAAGAATGAATTCAGCAGGCATGTGCAGTGAGTATCATGCAGTTACAACTTTTTATCATTTTTAATCACACTTTCTTGACCCTGCATTCTACTGTCTTATTAAAAACTGCAGGATAAAATTATTTCCCTAGTCTCGGAAAGGGAGATTATTGTTAGACACGTACCAAGGAGCTGCAATTGTGAGGCTGATACTCTGGCCAAACAGGGGATTGGATGATTAATTTTGTTGCTTTAGAGGTTGTTCAGTAGGTTTGTGGTGGCCTATTGAGGGTTTGGGGGCTGAGATAGTTTTGTTGTTTAAGGGTGGTCAGGTCGTTTCGGTGTTTTGATTTCTGTTATGTAATAGTTAAGGTTCTGTTAAGTATGTCTTCTGGTTGTATCTTATGTACTTTGCCTATGATTAATAAAATACTAAGGCACTCTTTTCCCCTTCCTCTGATTAAGGAGTTTTCCTAAAAGCTCCATTAATCAAGAAGGGGGTTTTTAATGAGGCCTGAAATTCTTATAAAAAAAATTAGGAATTCTCAAAGGACCTACTTCTTTTGGTGAAAAGTAATTTATGTGAAGTCAGCAGTCAATTAATTAAGATAGGTTTCAGTGTGCTATCAGAAAGTCATATCAGCCAGAATCACATTGTTATTAATTGACATGCCCATGCAGTATTTAGTCAAGATGTTACATATTCAGTTGTAAATCCTTATCCCTTTTGCTTGTAGAAAAAGTTTAAGATGTTTCTAATACAAAAATCAGTCGTACATTACAAGCCTCAGACAAGCTCAATAAAAAATGCAGTTGGAATAATCAACAAAAATGCAACTCTGTAGTCATGCCTTTAAAAGGTTACAATAAGAAACTCTACATGAGAATTGAATGCTTAGATAAGTCTGTTAGAAAGTACCCAAGAAGTTCAAAGTTTCGAAATGTGTCATCTCAAACTTCAAATAAATTTCATCAGGAAATGCAAAATTGCGAAAGCATATAGAACTAGTGCATCAACTCAAACAATGTTACATTTGGTCCTTTTCCCGATACAAAATGCTAGATGTGAGCAAAATTAGGAAAGCATATAGAATTAGTGCATCGACTCAAAAATTGTTACATTAGGTCTTCTTCCCTCAACATTTTTTTTGATAGGAATAGGAGGCCTCATTAAAAACCTCCCTCATAGATAACCCTTTCCTAACGGAAAGGATCAAGTAGTGGTTCTTCCCTCAACATTAGCATACAAGGAAACGCATCATACCTGCTAGTGGATGGACTGAGGTCATCCAAATCAAGTAGTATCCCAAAGCAGCATAATAATTGAATGCAGCAATTGACCTTTTAAAGCAACAATTGCGGCTGCAGCAGGTATCAGAGCATCTGCAGCCACAGCCCGCACATCATCATCAGGGTCCTCCAATCCAGCTTTACAAGCAGGAAGAACATAGCCAAGCAAATCTTGCAGCATTTCCTAGAAAGCAGAATGCATTGTAACAACATGGTTAATGAAAAGGTCAGGCCACAAAAGAGAATGTGCAGGTGGGTGGGCTATATAAACGAAATCCTACTATAAATAGTTTAAAAGAAAATTGATCATAAGTCATGACATGTGAGCTACGAGCAACACAAAATACAAGAGTAGATAATACTAAGTTGATATTACCGTTTCATCTATTTTCCTCAATCACAGAGCTATAAAAATGAGATGGGGTTTTTTCCATTCGGTTGGAAGTTGAAACACTTTCATAATTTAAGACTTTGCAACTTCGTTTCTTAACAGACCAGCATTGCTTGCAAGGCTAATTATATTATAGAGAAACAACTATGAACAGTTCATTTCATAAAAGATCAGGCAACACTGCTTTCAAAGGCTAATTATGATAGAGAAAGCATTTATTGCCATAAAATATAGAATTTGCATACTTAGAACAAGCACAAAATGTACTCAAGATAACAAACTCTTTACCCGTCGAACAGCAACCAAGTATTTGATACCCAAAAGGCTTCCGTGACGAATTTCCCATTCTGGCCTACACTGAACAAAGAAGGAATACAATAACAACCACCATACAAACAGTAAGAATGGAGCAACAATAGCCTTCATTGGAACATAGGATATTGAACAAGAGCTTACGGGGATTTTACCTGCATTTGCAGCAAGACATTCAAAGTTTCATGGACTAAAGAAGGGTGCATGTACTTAAAAGTAGCACCTAAAGCTTGTGCACAAGTTTCTCGTACTGGAGCAACAACCTGATCAGATACATAGTCTCCAAAACTGCAGGATAGAGATATAACACAATAAACATAAATACATGATTCTTAAACAAACACCCATTTCTTATCCACTAACATTAGAAAGTAGTAAAAAAAATAGTAATTTTCAACAAATCAAGCCAATTAGAATTTTCCGCTATATAACTAGGCCCCAAAGAGAAAACAGAACATACCGGTCTAGTGTTAGTACACACAAGAAGCGAATTGCACAATCCTGAAGAAATTCACAATTCTTTTTTTTTTTGATAAGAATGACAGGCCTCCTTAAAAACCTCCTTCTTGATCAAAGAAGGAGGAAAAGAGTGCCTTAGAAACTTTATTACTCCTCCGAAATTACATAAGATTTAACGTAGACACCATACTGAAAAAACACAACAGACTAAGCTACTCAACATAACCGAAAACCTAAACTCAAACGATAAAACGCACTGGAAACGACTAAACATCAACCAATTCCCATCTTTGCTAAACTATCAGCCTCCGAAATTCACAATTCTTAAGCCAAGAATGTCTGGCTAGCTTAATCAAGTTCCTAAGTTCGTAATTTTCAGGGAGATCTTTCAGTACATCTGAATTTGCAAATGCAGCCTTATCTTCATAGTAACTCTTTTGCTCTTCCACTTCAGCTTCTTTCGACTGGCAAATCACATCATTGTCATATAATTCGGTCTCCATCTTCATAGAACTAATATCATGTTGACCATTAAACTGCCCTGAGGGCAAGGTCCATGGAGTATCCTCAATCTTATCTGCAACATCAAAGCCAACATGCTGGCCAGCAGAGATCTTTTTGTCCATCAACGAAAATGATCCATCTTCAAGCTTTGGCCTCTTCATATCTGGCTCCAATTCATCTGGTGAAACTTGCATATTCAAATCAATTTCTCTCTCTTTCTTAATTTTACTTGAAAAATCCGTATCTTTTATTTCAAGAAACAGTGTGTCATCCGAGTTCAAGTCAGGCAAATATACTCCGGCAGAAGCACCATGATGCGTTAAAATTTCTCTCAAAGCCATAACACTACCATGGCGAATCTCCCAAACTGATAGAGCAGTGGAAATTACTATCAGAGTAGAAAGGGAAAAAATGAGTAATATAACACCTGAAGTTTATGGGAAAAAAGGCTAACCAGGATCAAACATATCAAGAATGAGTTGTTCCACAAAACTACGGAAAGGCCACCGACCATCCCCATCAAGATCAGAGTTTTCATCATCAGTAAAAGCATCAAACTGCACAGAAAATGAAGATCATTTTCTAAATCTGATAGCTTAAAATAGAAAAATAATTCATCTTTTTTAAAAGCAAACAATGAAGAAAATATCTCATAGATCCTATTTGTAACGTGACAAACTAAATTTGCCAGCCTTGACAGAGAAATTCAATTTTTTATACAAAACAATAACGGCACCTAACATCAACTATCTGATAGTTATCTGGTTTGAGTTAAGGTTTTTCGCCTTCTTTAACAGTTTATCTGGTAGCAGCAATAGGGTACAACCAAGAGACAGCAACATAGCTGCAAGCTAAATTTGCCAGCCATTTAACAGGGATATTCCAACTTTTTTTACTCAAGACACTGATGGTTTGCAAAATCAACTATCTGATAGTTTTCCGGTATTATGTAAGAAACTGAAAGACTTTTATCTTGATAGCAGTAGCAATGAGCATCCAGCAGATTGTTCATATTTTTTATTCATTGAATTTGAATTCTCAAAATTTTGACAAAAGAATCTATTTCCATGTTAATGCCCAAAATAGCGCATGTGTGTGTGTGTGTGCTCACACGTGTAGAACAATTAAAATTAGTTCCTGGAAATTAATGTCAATGAATCAAATAACAGCAGTTCCAAATCTAAAGTTAGAGAGAAATTGTCACAGGTGCCAAAGGAAACAAACAAAAAGACTTTCATTATATCTATTAAACAAAAAAGGTGTAGTGCCAAATTGACATGATGTTTGGCATAAATATACATGAATAAACAATATATCTAACAGTTAGAAATCTCAGACCAAAACCAAGAACTTTTCATTAACTACAAAGTGAGAGATTCAAATACCTTACTCGAACCTAACGGAACAGGACATGTTCCTCTTGGAATTGATAAATTATGAGCTGGTGATAACTCAGTATCTCCATCATCAGACCAGCCTTTTGCTTGATCTTTCGAATTTATTTTAGCTTTTCGCTTTAACATATTCAACTCCCTGGCACTTGGCCTTCGTTTAGAAATAACATTGGGTACCATTTGCGAAACAAATTGCTGGATGTTATGTACAGATGGTGGCGTGTAAAATCTATCATCTAACCCATTTCCTTGGTGGTATTTTTGAACTACAAGGTCCTCATCTCTAATCATGTCGCTAACATCCATGAACTGCTCGCACATATCCAAACCTGTCCATAACAACCGAGTCTAATGTAAGGAAATCATGTGCATTAACAAACAAAACTCAGTAGATCTCATGAACTCAATCAGAGAGAAACTGATGATAAAAAAGGCATACATGCAAACCAAACCGACTATGCCTGAAATAAAATACAACAGTATAACAAAGCATTAATGGCCACAAATTACAGAAAGAAAGAAATGTAAAAATACAAAAAAGCATGTAAACTATCAAAGCTACAGCAGAAAGTCCTACTCTTTACACAATGAACGTTCCTTAATCATTTATTTTGCAGGAACAGGAATACAGTAATAGCAAAGGCTTTGTTTATGGTTTATACTCATATAAAATCGTATTTTCAATGTTTTAGATATAAAAGTTCATTTACTTTCCATGTGGAAAATTGAATAACTTAACAGTAGATGGCAACCTTCAGTGGGAAAATGACCTCCTCCCTCTTATCATTTGGACTTGAGGTAGCATAGGAATATGGGAGTATCAGGGCCCTCCCACAAGTTATATTAATATCACATTTGAAGTTCTAAAAGGGTGAACCATATGAGAAAGATTAAAAGTACCACCAGACCAACAAAGTTTTCAATAATAAAATCGAACTTCACTTGAAAAACGTATTTTCTATATGATTAGTTGTAGGAAAGAAAATAATAGTGAAATGTTTTACATCCAAATGAAAGACATGAAATCTATAACTGGGACATACAGGACATCCAAATGAGGCTGACACTTTAGCTAAACAGGGAATTGGATGAATATTTATAATTGCCTTAGAGGGTTTTCAGTAGGGTCTTGTTTTATTGAGGTTGTTGGAACTGTGATAGTTTTGCTATTGTTTATGAGAGGTCTGGTCGTATAGGGGGTTTGTAAATTTTATGGTTTTGTTAGTTTGTCTTCTGGTTGTATATTATGTTCTGTGCCATTGATCAATAAAATCCTAAGGCACTCTTTTCCTCCCTCCGCTGATTAAGGAACTTTCCCAAAAGATCCATTAATCAAGAAGGGGGTTTTTAATGAGGCCTATAATTCCTATCAAAAAAAAACTTCAGACTAAGGACCAAGTTTTACAGTTTCACATGAATGGAAACAAATTGATGACTTCCAACATTATAAACATGATTCACATGTCCCAAGTTCTGAATGTAACATAATCAACACTTCCAGCTTAGATTACAGAAAGTGTAGAATAGCTGACTAAGTAAAGAAATGGTATACATGATCCATCCCAATTTATTCCAAGCAATTAAAAAAGAGACATTTATGTGCATCAGTCAAACTGAGTATTGACACCATACCAATAGAGAACTACCAGGCAAGATTGTTTCGATTCAAAACCAAATATTTGGTTTGAGAGGTGAATATTATATATTTTGAACCTGAAGATCATAAATAGAAAACAGAAATGACAATCCAGTAGTTCTTCACCCTCACCAAGGTATAGAAGAATTAAAAAACAAAAAAAAAGAAATCATTCATCTCAGCCTTACAGAGTAGCAAAAATTTTTAAACTCCCAACAACAATGCAAGCTTTCCCTTAATAGCAAAAACCCCATACAAACTTCTTTCCCATTCTTTTTTTCATAAATAATATACGCTTCTTTCTAGTACCATATGGTAATAAACCAAATATCAAACAAAATAAAAATCTGAAAGTACAATTAGTTCATAATAGACCCAAGGAAGCAAAAAAAAATACTAACCTAGACGTCTTTTTAGATTCTTCTTCTGGCGAGCCAATCTGTCTTTAGGATTCTTCAAGTTATCATTTGCAATATCATACTCCTGCATCGAAAATGGATTCCACCGTTACCATTAGCCCAAAAAACATTACAAACTATAAAAGGGGTGTTGCACATTTACCAAGAAATTAATGAAATAATAATTAGAAACTTTTCTGTATAACATGTGAAATTTTTCCAGGGGCATTAAAAATTCTAATAAAAGAAAATCACACGGTACTTAGACTAAATCCTTCAAAATAAAATGGAGATCATTAACCTGTCCACCTGAGGCCATTAAAGCACCAAATTCTAACACCTTGTTGATGTCAAAGCTGTTAAAAGAATTATTCAAAGAAATATATGTAAGCACAAAGATATCTAGATATTGTTCGGAAAAATACATACATAGAAAGATGAAAACTGAAATCCACAAAAAGTGGGAAAAAATCCACAGATAAGAGTAAAGGAAACAACCTTCTAAATGAAACACCAGATACAATTTTAGAATGTAATTCAGGTGATACCACCACATCATTGACGTAAGAAGATATCCCAGACCCCGTCATTTTTGTTCCAACAGAAGAGAACAAATCAGCCAGAGAAGTGTGCTTAACATTTTGAGCAATAGCACCTATAGCATGAGCAGCAGCAACCCTGGTTTCCCAATTTTTACTATGAAGATATGAAGAAACCTAATTGCAAAAAAAACAACGGTTTTCAGATAGATGATAAAAAAACAAAACAAAACACCAAGCAACTGACAAGCCACCCAAGAGGATAGTCAATAATAGAAGGATTTCAAAACAACCCAAAGGGGGAGAAGAAAAAGGTAGAAACACATAATTAGTAATTAAGTAAATAGTCCTAACCACTGCTTATGTCAAATCTCTCTACTGAACAGAAACTTGGACACGAATAAAAAGATTAACTCAATTGTACAGCGTTTTGAGTATACAAGTCCAAGCAAAATACATTCAAGCTAAAATTTGACTAAGTATCATAAAATACAGCCTTGATGATTTTTCTAGGGTGTAAACTGAATCATTTCATAGAATCTTGAAATCCTACAATTTGAAATAACAAATTTTTACAAATTCACAGTTTAAAACGAACAATTGATGTGCAGGTGTTAAAAAAATAAAACAAGAGGTATGAAATTTATGGCATTGGAAAATAGCGTTCTCCTCTATTGTCTTTGGAACAAGAAGAATATCCAAGCATTTTCCAGTACCAAGGTTAAGCCTTAAACGTACATAACAATATCCAAATTAAGGCAGCTAACAGATTGGATCGTAGAGCATCTAGTATAAATTCTTTAGCAAAATCCACTACCACATCCCTAACTATTTAACACTGCCATACATACAGAACAATATACAATTTCAAGCTTTCCTAAAACTTGGGAAAATGGAAAACAAAAAAATCATTAAATGAATGAAACCATTGCAGTAAAATAATAGGTAACCGAAAAATAGGGAGATATAATTTCCTTTTTCTTCCACAAAATAACATAAATTCCAAAAGGCAGCAAAATTTGCCGATAAAGAAACCATACAACTCACTAATTACACTGTATTATTAGCTAAGAATGTATAAAAATTTCAGAAAATTCGAAATCATTACCTTCTTGAGAAGGGAATTCAAATCCTGCGGATGCGATTTGGCAATATCCCCAATCTGTCGCGCTGCAGTGAATCTCGTCGCTTGCGTTGAACCAGCTTTTCAAAAACAAAAGCAGTCAAAGAAACCAAAAAAGAAAACGCTTCTGAATTTCGCAAATGTTCAATCAGATCCAAAACGGAAAAGCAAATTTAAATCGTTCTAAAAATAAAAGAACAATTAAAGAAAGGATACTGTCCAACAGAGTGAGTAAACGATTAAGACGCGAAGATTGCTGCTGAGCCATATAACTGAATCTTTCGTCGGATTACAATTCCTCAGTAATTCTTCGGCATCGTCTTCGATCATTCAAATCGACAGAAAACAAACACGAACAAAACAAGTAATTCTTCGGTTCTGGAAAATTGAAAACGTCGAACGAAAGGAAGTGTTGGATTCGACGTTTTTTTTTTTAATTTTTCTGTCTGTTGAAATCTGCTTGGCTTTCGTTTTCTGGCACTGGATTTCTTATTCTGTATGTGTATTTTTATATATATTTTAGATTTGGTAATAAACTATAAGAGAATGGAAGAAAGAGAATAGGGGGATAGGAGGGTGAAGTTAGGGTTAGCTGCTATAAACGACGCCGTTTTCATTATTTTTAGGAAGAAGAACAGGATGACTATGCTGCTTTTCATTTTTTTTTCTTTTATTTTTTTATTTGAAAATAATACTGTCGATATTTTTAATTTAATTATTTTATTCGTTTTATTGTCATTTTTTTAGTTTTTATTTTTCTTGAAGTGAATTTTACGTTAATTAATGCTTTTATATTTAATTATATGAAATGATTAGAAGTTAATTTTTTATGTTTGTATTTCTTTTATTTGGTATTCTTATTACGCCAACAATATATGTATTTTTATATTAATTCAAAGTATAATAAATTCAATTTCTTAAAGGGAATAGGGTCATAGGGGCTCAAGCCAAACAACAACATAGTGGAACGTGAAGGAAGCTTCTAAAGTTACTAGGGGTTGTTTGTTTACTTCAGAATGATTAAGCGCTGAATGATTTAAATACTAAATGATTCAGAGACTCTGAATGATTTGGCTCAAAATGTGACATGTTGTTTGATAACTGGCTCTGAATGATTCAGAATGTACTTCTGTGTTGAATCATTCAGCACTGTTTTGCTGAATCAGTCAGCACTGAATCATTCAGATGTACGAAACAAACGCGTTGAATGCTGAACGGTTCAACATTCAACGCTTAATGGTTCTATTAAGAGGCAAACAAACAGCACCTAAATCCAGTATCACTATTTGAAGGATTCAAGGCTGTGGCGGATGCAAAGCATATATAGGTAGGTACGTGCTTATTTTAGAATCCAAGTTTTTTATATTTTGTTCGATTTATTATGAGTATCCATCCAGAAATTTTACTTGTATTCATCGCATATGAAAATTTTCAATAATTAATATGTGTGTGTCTAACTTAAAAAATATTTTTGAGTCCGTCACTGATTCAATGTATATGTAAAGCAAAGTTGATAGGCCTTGAGGCACAAACAAAACAATGTAGCATGACATAAGATTGTATGGGATAATCTATTGAGAACTTTACATTAGTTGATTGAGCTAGTCATGAGTTTGGCTGTTTTTGGTAATAGACTTGGGGGGGTGTCCATACTAACCTTCAAATCATTTGATTTTATTACGGTTCTAACTATAAAAGGCACTTATACGATATGAACACTCACATCATAACACTTCATAGTAGCACTTAGATATCTAGTTTGAGAAGAAGGCAAGCATCCTGACTTATGTTGGACGGAAGTCTAGTCTTCAAGGCCGTCCACGTAGTCAGTCTTCTTCTCAAGTAGAGGCTTTAAGCTAACCCTTGACCCCATCCATGTAGCTATCTAACATCTTTGTGGTTTAAAAAAACAATAAGAAATTTTCAGCAGTATTTGCTTCAATGCACTGTTTATGTTTCCTTGCGGGGTAATCGCCATATGATAATGAAGAAAACGATGCGAGAGTTGAAGCATCGGTGTCTGAATCGATGACCGGCGACAACCGGTGATAATAAAGAAGTAAACAATGTGGCCGTGGT
Organism: Hibiscus syriacus; assembly: GCF_006381635.1. Classification (NCBI taxonomy): domain Eukaryota; kingdom Viridiplantae; phylum Streptophyta; class Magnoliopsida; order Malvales; family Malvaceae; genus Hibiscus; species Hibiscus syriacus. Next base: position 192,775 of record NW_024062383.1, read on the forward strand.
TTATTGTTTAGGAATCAAAAACAAAGGAAAATGAATCTGAAAGTTTATTAGAATTAGCTTACTGAAAAAGAGTACCAAACTCAATATACTATTCTAACAAATACTGAACCCTAAATCTTAAACCATGAACCATGAACCCTCAACCTTAAATCTTCTATATCTTCTTCAGTTGCACCAGGCAGCTAGCATACTCGATTTATTGTCATACAGTTCCTCACCTGCCAAATGACTGACGTACAGTTCTTCACCCGCTAAACGATCGATTCGCGTGCCTCAATCTCTCTGCAATAAAAAATTCAATATAGTTGCAACAGAACTTCCTAATAATGACAAATAATACAAACCGTTTATAATTCTATCATAATTACAACATATTTTCACAAATTTCGCGAAAAGAAATCATAAAAAGACATTGTTATATAAGGACAAATCTATGTTATTGTCTCATTTTCTTATTATTAAAGAAATACATGAAAGAACGTATTAAAAGAACTCAATAGTAAAACGAAATATTATTTTTTCTTAGAAATCATGAGTTCAAATAGTTACATACATTGGATATGTGTGCGTTATCGATAAGTTAATTTTAAAATATATGTATAAATATTAAATTAAGCATAATGATTTTAGATTATTTCTTATTTTACCCACTTTTTCTATTATTGTTCCCAACTTAAATTATGTTCCTTTTGTCATGAGCAGTTGTTACATCATTGTTTTTGTAATAATATTACCAAAACCATTTTAATTGAGTATTAAATTCTAATAATTTAGGTTTTTCATTAAAATGTCATGTAGTTTGATGGTTTGAGATTTGATATTAAAAATAAAAAATATTAAATTATTGAAATTGGTTTCATCATATTAACTATTTTTTTATAAAATGTAGCTAATTTTATTAAAAATATAAAATATTCAAAATTACAATAAAATTTTACAAGTGTAACCGTGATTATGACATTTTATATTAACATTGAGACAAAAACTAACCACTTAAATCACGTAATAAGGAAAATGTTAAAAAAATCTAATAAAATAAAGATATGAATAAATCTAATTGTATCGGTAAACGAACCACAAAAAAAGATGAAGTTACTGAAAGTCCATCGACATATCGCAAATCAGAATCAAGCGACGTGAGAAAACTATTCTCGAAGACAAAAAGCGTATCCAAATCAATCTGATGGTCCAAAGCATGGAAGATCATCATGATAACAAATAAGCGTCATCTTGATTAATCGTCGTCAAATCCAACCTTGAGAAAAAAGATAAACAAAAAACAACGAAAAAAAAATCGTAAACAACATCAAAATATCGTAAGCTACCAAAAGGCGGAGAAAAACATGCTACAAAGTAGAGATAAATGTGTTATAAAGACATAGAACATGTCACAATGACATAATTATTCTTATTAAAAAACTAAAAAAAAATATAACCGACAGGCCGCAACCAACATTAAAATCGATATCGCCGCCAATTAAACAAAATTAAAGAATATAAAATTTGATTGATCAATAAAATTAACACAAATTGTAAATATTTTTTAAGCTTATTCCCCAATGAAAATTGTGTACCAAGTGCTTGATTTATCATAGTAACTTACAAATGAACTTTAAAATCTATAACATGTATTACAATTTACGACTGAACTAATGAAATTAAGTGAACAAAATCGGTGTGGAGTTCTAACATACAAACTCATATAAATCATTTAATCCCACCATAAGTCCACTTTCCACCGTGCCGAACCCACCGTTAATTAATTGAGTCTTACCCAACCCACAATTTGATTTCTTTCTTAATAATAATTACATGGCCCGTTTATTTAAGGTTTGAATCTCCTTTAATAAATTTACATAATTATTTCTTAACCAACCCTTTTCCTCCCACCCCTAAAATCTCTAATCTTTTCTTCTTTAGCTATAATAAGATACACCAACCTTAATGTTGATAGTCGCTACTAGTATTTTTTCATCTATTTTCTCAAGTTATATTTAACTATTTATTTCGTTTATTTTTATTAGTTTTATCTTTATGACACATTTTACTCTGTATACCACACTTTATATACTTTTGGTTCATTTTCGGTCGTTTGATCGTTATTTTCGTTTATTATTTTTTTCGGGGTTGGATTTGGCATCACCACGACTGATAAAGATGACGCTTATTTATTATCATGTTGATCTTCTCTGTTTTGGACCCTCTCTGTTTTGGACCCTCTGATTGATTTGGATATATGATTTGTATTCGTAGATAGTTTTCTCACGTCATTCGACTTTGTTTTGTGTTTGCGATGATCTTTCAATAGATTAATTCTTTTTTTGTTTGTTTTCCGTTGCAGTTAAATTTGTTCGTATCTATATTTTGTTCAAGTATTTTGGTTAGACTTTTTTTAACTTTTTCATTATTTGGTCCTTATGTGATTTAGGTGACTAATTTTTTGTGTTAACAGTTATAAAAAATATTCTAAATATATCTTAATTTACGTTTACAGTTACGTTTGTAAACTTTTATTATAATTCTAAATATTTTATATTTTTAATTAAATTAACGGGTCTCTATTTAAAAAGTCCACTGAATATTTGATTTAAACACGGTATTAAGCCTAAAAATGGATCTATCATTGGACGGCTAGTACTCTTCATTTAAAGCCGACTTAATTTTTAAACTATATTTTATTCTTAGACATTACGTAATTTGCATCATTGGACGGCTGAGTACTCGTGTGATTGTAAGTGTTTTTTTTCATAAAAGGGTTAATTACACGGATGATCATTTATATTTGTATTTTATTTATTTTTAATCGTTGATTTTAAAATACATAAGTTATGATCACATTCATTCTTATTTAATTAAGATATGGTCACCACGAGTTAACTACAGTTAAATATTTTATATAATATATTTGATCATTATTATTTACATATTTCTTAATTTAATCATATTTTTAATAAATTAAAATAAATGTAATCTTTTAATCGAATGATACTGATACTTTATTAATGTGTTATTATTGTTAGTGGCTAAATTATGTATGCATTAGCATGCCTACCCAACTTTTAAGGTCTAATTTTTTTTCAAGTCTGTATAAAATTAAATATTAATTGATTTAATTATTATCTCCAATTTTATTTTTTTATTAGTCAACATGTACTTATTTTTTAAGTTGGATAATTTAAATTTTATTTGTATTTGATTTAAATTTATTATATGATGAACGTCGTTATTATTAATATTATTATGATTTATTTAAAGAATTATTTTAATTAATTAATTTTACACATGAATAAATTTTGTTAGTATGATTTTTTTGTAAAATAATAATATTATTTGTTTTTTTTTAAATTCGATTAATAATATATACATGAAAAATCAGTAGGTTGAAAAGGAAAACCATAAGAAAAACAAAAGAATAATATAATAGGAATTTTATTTTTAACCTTTCTCTTCTTTTCGTTCCACCTCAATCCACCATTTCTTCTTTATCTTTTTTCAAAGCAAAAAACAATAGAATTTCAGGGGGGTGGGGGAAGGAATCTAACAACATCCTAGCTGTTTTTCTAAGCCATAGAAAAAGTAAGCCATAAAGAAAGTGAAAAAACAGAGCACAAAAAGCAGGAAAAAAAAACAGAGGGTTCCATTTTTCTTTCTTTGTTTTTAGTTACTGATTGCTTCGTGTTTAACCCATTTTGAAAATCCCATTTGTTTCTATCTCTCAAGCTTCAAAGACCTAGGATTTTCTGGGGGGGGGGGGGTTTCAGGTATGTTGGGTTTCTTATTTCTTGCTTGAAAGTTCTATTTTTTTGGTCATGGAGAAATTTTCAGCTTTGCTTTAAATTTCTTCTTTTTAGCAATTTCACCACTAAAAAACTCTTAATTGTTGTTTTTTTCAGCTATTGGATTGATATTCTTTTGTTTGCTCTTTGTTTCGTTTAATTCTAGCTCAAAGGTGAGTTCACACTTAACTTTTGTGATAAATTTTGCTTCCTTTGGATCAGTGGTTTGCTTTGATCTTAATTTATCTTTTTTCACCTTTTTAAACAGATCGGAAATTGAGAAGAAATAAATTTATATATAGCGAGAGAGATGGCGCTTGAAAGAATCGACTTTGGAGTTGAAGTTAGGAAATATGTGGTGATATCAGTTAAAACATTTCATAGTTTTATTTGTAATCATCAATTTTTGGTTGGTTTGGTTTGCTTTTTAATTTTTCTGTATAGATCATTTCCATTGTTGTTTTCCTTCTTGGTTACTGCATCTTCTGTTTTGGTTTGCACTGCTGTTTTGCTTGGTATCCTTTTGAGTTTCGGGTCGCCAAACATACCTGAAATCAACGAACACGAAGAAGAGAATGTTAGTCATGAAGTTTCACCATTGAAAACCAGGAGTGCCGAGGATGATACTGTTGTCAAAAGAGATTTTACCGATGATGATTTTGTTGTACAAAGACATGTAGGGAAGAGGTGGGATGCAGTAGATAATGCTGATGAGAAAGTTACTTTAGTCGATAATGAGGTCAATGGAGTTGAGGAAGGTGACATTTCAGTTCTTTATAAGCTGTTAGTCAATGATGATTTGGATTCTAAGGATATTCATTGCGAGAATGGGGTGGTTGATGAGGTGGAGGGACTGTTGAGTCATTCTCTGATAGAGATGACGACTGAAATTCGGGAGGAGATGCTAGAAAGTGAACGGGTGTCAAGTTTGAGGGAGGCTGAGGAGTGTCAACATATTTTGGCAGATGAAATAGGAGATAGGAATCTTGAAGCGGTTGATTGTAAACTCACATCCGATGTTGATGATGGTCCAAGGGGTAGTGAATCGGATTCTTCTCTGATTTTTTCTTGGAAATGTGTTGCGGACAATGAGGATGCTGGTGATGATGGTAAGGATGACGACGAAGATGATGAATCTTCAGATTCTGGTTCTGGTGGTGCTGAGAGTTCCTCTCCTGATGCTTCACTGGCAGATATAAGCCTGATGCTTGACGAGTTGCATCCGTTTTTAGGATCAGAAGCTACACAGCCTGCTCATTTGTCTCGTCATGGTTTGGATCCTGCCTCGGAGAGTTCTGGTGATAGTAGTAATGATGGAAGTGTTGACTCGGATGAATTAGAAGATGAGGGAGACAGAGATAATGAAGAGGAAGGAGGAGAGAAGGGAGATGAAGAGGATGAAAGTAAATCTGCGATTAAATGGACAGAGGACGATTAAAAGAATCTCATGGATTTAGGGACTTTAGAGCTTGAAAGAAACCTACGATTGGATAAACTTATTGCAATGAGAAGAGCCCGCAAAAGCATGAGATTGATGGCTGAGACGAATCTAATAGACTTAGATAGTGCTGATATTCCCTTAAATTTAGCACCAATTTCTACCTCAAGAGGTAACCCTTTTGACCTTCCATATGATTCCTACAATGACCTCAGGTTACCACCCATTCCTGGGTCAGCTCCATCAAATTTGCAGCACCGAAGAAACCCTTTTGATATTCTTTATGACTCGAGCGAGGAAAAACCTGATCTTAAAGGAGACAGTTTCCAAGAAGAGTTTTCAGGTTTTAATCAAAGAATGGCTACCCAAAGGGACTCCTTCTTCAGCCGACATGAAAGCTTTAACGTTGGATCATCTTCTTTAGTTGTTCCTCGACAAGAGCTTAAGTGGAAACCTTATTTTGTTCTGGAGCAATTAGTACCAGAAGAAGCTAGCCCTTCCTTATTCCAAAGGCAGTCAAGTGAAGTTAGCGAGTCAAAGTTGAGTTCTGTTCTTGATACTGAATCAGTGAGTTCAATTGTGGATGAGGGGGACAACAAGCCAGATAAGCAAGACGTCTCTCGAGAAACTGAACCAATCTTGAATGAAGATCGTGCTTCTGTCAGTGATGAACAGGAAAGCACTTCCTATGACGATGTTGAATATGTGGATGTTGACCTAGTTGAGAATAGAGATGTTCATCATGATGTGGCTGAGATCACATTAGGAGATGGAGAAAGTCAGCTGGATATTGAATCAATGTCTGAAGCTGGTGTGACTACTTATTCTGAACACAATGATAGTGAAGCTAAGAACAGAGATGTTCATTATGATGAAGTTGCGATAACGTTGGGAGATGGAGCTCCAGCTACCACTCATGTGGAATTCAATGCAACTGAAATTCATCCCAGAATTGAGCCAGCCGAGGATGATGATAGCAATAGATCAAGTTTGTCATCATTGTCGAAACGATTTTTTTTAAAAGGTGAAAAAAAGGTGAGATTTTGAAAACCGCATTAATTCTTAATTGTCTCTTTTTATTTTAAAAACAAATGTGATTTAAAAGACCTCTCGTTTCGAAAAATTTTGAATTTCCTTTACGATCAAAAAATACGGTTCGAAGAGTCGCCACCAATCTTTGATTAGGGTGTGATTGGGCACCCAAAAATGCTTTGTCATTTTAAATAAAAATTAATTTTAATTAAAACAACAAATTGAGGTCTGCGTTACGAAAATCCGAGTTCGGGAGTCGGTTACGTGTGAGGAAAGATTAGCACCCCCACAACGCCCTAAATCGGTACCTAGTCGATTAATTAACGTTTTTGCAATGAACTTTACAAATTCGAACTTAATTTGATTTTTTGATCCCATAAAACAAAAATGTAAATTTAAAACATTCAAGAACACTCAAACAAATTAAATTAAAATTACCAAGTCATTTTAGAAAGATAAAGAATGTTCGATTATTTACAAATATCGAGACCAGATCTTAAAGATATAATAACATTTTCTCGATATATTTAAATAAACGAACATTTCTTTTTCTCCCGTTCCCAAATTTTAGGTGACGAATCAAATTTTTTGGTTTCACTTTCGGGATACACTTTTATTTTAAAATCATTAAAAGCGGACCTCAAATCAGTTATGACTGCCCACTTAAAACAATTTTAAATTAAAAATATACTACCCTTAATCCAATTATGAATATGTCGAGTTATGGAAGTGAAGCTATCATGCATATTATGCAAAATAATGTCATGTAAAAATTAATTAAACAAAAATTAATATATATATATATATATATATATATATATATATATATATATATATATGATATCTAATTAATGAACAACATATGTGTACATGTATTCATATCATCATCATTCAACCATATGAAGCATACATTCGAAACGAACCCTAAATAACTATACATACATACACATAAAAAACTTAAATATGGATTAAAACGTAATGAACATTAATTTAAGATTAAAACATAAATGAGGTAAATAACATGTTATTGTAAAAAATGGTGAAAAACAAATGGTCCTAAAGATGTGTGACCAAATTAAAAGGGAACTGTAAATCTGAGGCTAAAGTAACAAACTGTACAAACATCGAGTCATGACACAAAAGAAATAATATTCCAAGCACCAAGATTGTAATTTGTCTATTAAAAGACAAAGGATTAAAATGTAACAAAATAACATTATGAGCCTTGTAAGTGAAAAAGGAAAAAAAAGAACCATACGCATACATAGGGTTAAAACACCAAGTTTCTGAAACTGCATGTTCAATGTGTAAATAAGTAAAAATTAAAATTAACCAAATCTAGGACTATAATGGAACACGCATCAACTTAAGAGCTATAAACAGCAAATTCAGAAATCAATTTAGGGACCAGAATACGAGCTTTTGAAACCTAAAGGATCATTCGATGAATTCCTTAACTTATGAAGCGCCGCCGTTTTGAACATACCATATATTTAATTTAAGGCAAAAATAAACCCTAATTTCCTTTGCATTAAGCCAACTCTCTCCCCCTCAGTCGTTTCTCTTCCATTCTCCCTACAATAGAGAGTTACGAAACTCTCTTCGCTTGCCACCCTGTTCGACGGCCACCATCACTTCAAAATCCAACAGAACAACACCGGCCACCCTCGGAAGTAGCTATCCTTACCCGAACCACCACAAACCCTCACCGAAAATGCCTAAAACCGAATCACTACAGGAACAAAACCTCACCTTCTTCATGCTTCTAACAAAAGTTTAACTAGAACCCAAACACAACACTCCCTCCACCGCTCAAAATGCCTTGAATCGGCCTTATAATTAAACTCCGATAAGAGGCCAGTAACCCCAACTCCACCGTTACTCTCCCGAACCTACTCATTCCTTCAGCCAAACCCAAAACCGAGCCTCTACACTCAAAATAAGACCTCTATCTACATGAAAAACCTCCAAGATTAAATTAATGCTAACCCCAAATTAACCTTAAACTCATAATCCCAAGCTCCTTATCCGTCGACGAGATCATGTGAAAAGGTAAATCTAACAGCCTATTTCTACTTTACTTTTATTTGATTCAAAACATGTGATATTGCTTATTATTTAGAAAGAAAAATAATAATAATAACCTGTTTATGGACTGCTTGGATTGCTTCTGTTGTTGGATTGCTAAAGAAAATGGTGTGTTGCTTGTTATAATGCTTCCTTCTAAAAAAGATGTCTTTACAATGTTTGATTTTTTTATACAAGGGAAAAGAATATTGTTTACACTCTCTATTCAGTATTTGCTACTCTGTCGTATCAAGCAAAGCAATGAATGGAGAAAAAAATGGTCTCCGATTCTCCTCTCTTTTCTTCTCCCCCTGTAATTTGTGATGGTTCTTTTAGTGGTTAATACCCTCAAACTGACTCTTTACAGTTTCAATTTCCCCACTATTGATTATTTCAATTCTAAAAACCAACATTGATCTCTTTCTTTTTCTGCATACAACTGATGTCCATTGGTCTTGAGCTGGGCCTCCAACAGGTTTGGGCTCATTTGGGCTTTCCCTGGTCCAAATTTATATCGTGTACTAGATACGAAGCCTCCGGACAAAACCGAGCATCTACAGCTGCCCCTCTTTATCATTATCGTGTAATGAGAATAGAGCAAAGTCAAAAGATGATCGAGTTTGTCCGGTATGAGAACTTCAAAAGATTAAACTATTCCACTGTTACTTCGGGATAAGTGATACTTGAAAATCTTCTAATGACGGGTCTGCTCCCTTTTCTTTCAAGGAGTATAAGACTCGAACAATCCTTGGCAAACGTGTATGCTCCCTATTCATTCAGGGAGTATAAGACTCAAACAATCTTCAATAAAACGGGTCCGCTCTCTATTCCTTCAGAGAGTATAGAACTCAGAAAATCTTCAATAAACGGTCCGCTCCCTATTCGGTTCAGGGAGTATAGAACTCGAACAATCTTCATAAAATGTGTCCGCTCTCTATTCCTTCAGAGAGTATAGAACTCGAACAATCTTCAACGAACTGTCCGCTCCCTATTCCTTCAGAGAGTATAGGACTCAATCTTCAACGAATTGTCGCTCCCTATTCCTTCAGAGAGTATAGGACTCAATCTTCAACGAACTTGTCGCTCCCTATTCTTCCGAGAGTATAGGACTCAATCTTCAACAAATGAGTTTGCTTCACTACTCTTCCGTGAAGGCTTAAGTTGAATTGTTTCAAAGGTCCAACCTGAAAATCAAACATTATCAATCATTTATGTTTGAAAATATTACTCAAAACTTTAGAATTGATAAAATTTCTGAAAATCCATCTCCATCGCGAAAACTTGTCTGGAAACCATTGGATACGTGAATCTGCTTTGGCTCAGTTTTCGTATAAACATCATTCTTGTCAAAATCTCAAGACCCGTTATCTTCATCTCGATGCTTCAATATCTTCAATCTTCAAGTATCATTGGAAACCTGCAAATGCTTAAATCATCAAGCAATTATGAGTGTCATGATCCTATTCATGCCTAAATGTATGCAAATATGCAATTGATGCATTTCTTCTTCGAAGGAACTCTATCTCCTTTTGATCTTGATGGAACTCGGCTTCATCTTGGGCACAGAACGTTTGACCAGTTCATCCCAGTTGACAATCTCAATTCCTATCTCTCGGCCTAACATGACATTGACTCCTTTCTTTCTTGAAACCCGCCAGTATCCATGACCAAACTTCTCGACAAACACGATCTCTTAGGGTCATCTTTTAATGGCTGAAATTTTCTACGAACTCCAAAAGTTTTAGCTTCCCGTAGCCACAGCTTACATGTTTAAACCATTGTCAACTTCAGAATACCTGCATTTCCAAAACTTTGCACAATAATACAAAATGATCTCATGTACTTCAAGTTAAGCTATGTTTTTAACTTTTCAAAATAAGATGCTTACAAAATAGAAACGAACAAGAAAATATCTCTTTATTTTATATAAATGCAGAGAATTTTTAGGTAATTTCCGGCAAACTTTTAAATGGAAACAGCAAAAGAACAAAAGTAGGTGTCTTCAAATATCAATAATGCAAATGCTTTTGAACTGGCACGCCGTTACAATGTTTGAGT